>NC_137658.1:9677596-9976844 GCF_963422515.1 Blennius ocellaris | reverse complement strand
GTTCTCTCGTGCCAGCACCAAGCAACAGCTTCTGATACAGGCACACTGTGTGTGTGATACACTGCATGCAAATGGAGAAAAAAAAGGGAAAAAAAAGTGTGTTGCACAGTTTGAACCATTGCATTGTTAATGTGAATGCTGAAATTTGCATCCATCAGTGATGCTGTTGTGCTGCGTGTTGTGAACCTGGTGAGGAGGGTGAGAAGCGGAGGCAGTGTGACACATTTGAATGTATTTGCGGAAGCCGTCGCTGACATTTTAGAAAGGCTGGCTGGGAAAGTGAACCATTGGTCATCGAGCGAGAGCAACACAACAATTTGGCGATGCAAGTCGTGAGCTGGAGCTCTCCTCAGATGACAAAAGTCACAAATGCATAAGAATCTCTCAGTCTCCTGAACATCTGAGGCACAGTAAATGAATCTATGTCTCAACATCGTTTTTAACCACAATGACCACATTGCTCTATTTTTTTTTACATGTCCGTCCCCCATATGTCGGCTGAATCATTGTTGTGTCACTGTGTGTGCATGCTGTGTGTGTATTAACCATAACTCTGTGGGAAATCACCCTTCCATCTGGGGAAAAATCATTTTGTTTCCAGAAGAAATGCTGTTTATATTTATTTCGATGTTTTGGTGAAGGACAGGTAACTGGACGTATAAGTTAACTGTTTATCATGATAGTAATAATTACCAGTGTTGATGGAGTGATAGTCACTTCCCAGGTTTGGTATCTATAACAAAACCTTTAAGGTAAACTCCGCAGGGGAAACGTTTGATTAACCTGAACTCTCATCTTTCAGATTCACATACTTATGCTTTCACCACATTGCCATCACTTTTCATGGCCGCGTGGGCATAAACGGTGAGGTGTCAAGCTTTTCATTCCATAAATTCAGCATAAATGTGACTCCTTCTCTTTTCAATGATTCACTCTGTCTATTCTGAAAACCGTCAAATGAAAATCATGAAGCTCAACGTCCCATTCATTCAATTTAAACTATCACTATCTTTATCAAGTCTACCAAAAGCAAATGTGTGAATACACGGCAGTCACTGTTCAACCTTTTGTCATCGCGAGATGCCACACCTGCTTCTTTGTGTATGTATATAAATACAGGAGAGAGATTTATCCGTGTCCTCTGCTGCAATGTCAGGCACAGATTTTCCCCTCATCCAGAAGGTCCAACAGCAGGCGAAGCCCCGGGGACATCAGCTCACGCAGCCCCTCGTGGCCTGACAAGGACCTTTATCACTGTGCATTTGTTTAATTATTTCTCTGTGTTAGTCTCTCTGCTTCTTTAACTCAAACATTTACCCTTTTTTTTTCCCCCCGTACCCATCGTGCAGAAACAGCAACACATGAGAAGCCAAGTTACTAACAAACAAGACCTCACTGCCTCACCCATCAACACACATTCTCATAGGTCTGTAGATAATCTCCTTGTTGTTTTAAATTAGGTTAATGGTAGTAATTAACTTGAGTTTATAAAAAAAAACATTCAACCTCTTCCTTATTGTCATTACCAGAGATGACCATTCAATTCAAAGGTTAGGCCAGTCAGGACAAAGTATTGGAAAAAGGATTGTCTAATTACAAATGCAAACGACGGCTCGTTTGTATCTTCTAATATGCCATAGTGTAAAGCTACACTGATCTCAAGACTACATATAATAGCACGGCTCATTAGAAAACCAAATAACTACTTTAAATGTCGAATTGTCATTGTGCTCCTTGTATTTTGGTATTCAGTGTCTGAAGTCTATATGCATTTTGGCCAACATCGGTGATCAACATAGTACTCATTGAGATTATTACTAGGTTATTATACAAGGGGGGGGGGGGGGCAGGTTTCGTGTATTTGATATGATGAAATGAGACAGAAGCAGAAACACATGGATTTGTTCATGTGTGGGGATGAAAGGGTGACAAGAGTAGTACGTGGTGTATCACTGCTGCTCAAGGCAGCATCAAACTACACACACTGAAGGAAAGAACAGGAAGTACACGTTGCCTTCAAAATAACAGCTCTCTCTCTCTCTCTGTGTGTTTATTATTGCTGCACGCACAGTATGTGCAGCAATAATAAACACAAAAGCCTGAGTTTTACATTCCATATGTCTGAGCACATGCATTCAGGATAACAGCTTCAAATAATCTATACATATTTTGCTTTTTTTTTTTAGTTTTGGTATTGCGTCTTTCAAAGTAGGATACCTTTGAAATGGCGTTGTTTTAGATGACCAGATGGATTTGATTTAGGGAGTGTGACGAGAAGCCCTGATGGTGCGTTTGAAACTGACCCTGAAGTGGAAAAACCCAAACACTGGGTTCAGCTATAATGTTCCCTGCCGAAAACAAAAAAAATACTCATGAGAATTCTGAAGAACAGTATTGGGATTGAAAAAGCCTTAATACTGTAGTGTGAAAGAGATATTGGAAATTATTTTTTCAAAATAAATCGTTCATCCTGACAAATTCTTGAAACCATCGACACTAAAATATCCTTTTTCATTTTAAAGCCTGGAGTGAAATTGTAGTTTTACTGGACAAATTTAGGAGATCCGGTTCAATAAACTATTCTGTGACACAGAGCAGTACCAGGTAGTTCAAGGTGGAATGTATAATTTCCTATAATAGGAACTAAATGAGCTAAATTAAGAAACTAAATCAAGTTCCGAGGTAAAATCCCCGCGCTATGTTGGGGGAGTTTTTCCACCTGCGCCCGGGACTTGTTTTGAAAACCCCAAAGCGGAAGTCCAGTTATTTTTGTTGCGCTTGACGGATGTGTGAGTACTCCTCCGTCCTCTCCTCTTCCTAAACCACTTTGCTCCGAGGACGTGTGGATGTACTGTGCGGTCCGCCGAGTCTCCGTGGCGCAGGACGGGACGGTCGCCACGCCTTCAGGGACGCTCTTCACACGGCGCAAAGCTTCCGTCTCTTCCCCTCTCCTCACCGGCAGCCACCTGTCCACAGCCACAACATTTCATTCAACATCTGTCCACACGCAGCAGGCGTTCCCCCTCCCACCACCACCCACTTCCATCCACCAGGCTGCGCCCCCCCGGAGTCCGGCTCTATACTTGTTCCGCGGATGCGTGTTGGAGCGGCGGCTCACTGACCGGGGGAATTCCTGCTGATTGGAATCGGAAACACTTCGGATCAAACATGGGGATCAGAGTGTAGAGCTGGTAAGACGCGTTTCCCCGCACCAACTACCACATTAATTGATTCTGCGCTCACGCCCACAACCTGCGTGTCTTTGTGCGTCTCTGCGCTGGTGCGCGTTATTCTCCTGCGGGTGCGCTTTTTTCTTTTTCTTTTTTTTTATTTCTTTCTTTTTTTTTTTTATCCCCCCGAACGCACAACACTTGCTGCGTTTAGAACACCGCGACGTCACATTTTTGGAAGTTTTTACGAGCAGTGGCGATGACGTCACGATTCTGAGGTGCCGCTTGCGTCACATATTTTTTACTACGATAACAGCGGCGTGAGTCAGCGGTGTGTGTGTGGACGGGGACCCGGCTGCTTTTACTGCGCCTTTTGCCCCAGACAGTGCAGGGGTGTTTCCTTCACACCCTGGGGGCCCCGGGCAGGAGACACCCTGGAGGCCCCCCAGCAGCCCCCCCCCCCTGCAAAGGCCTTTGTCTGAAATGTTTGGCTCCGTCTATTCTTGTCATTTTAATTTGGATTATTACCAGTGTTATTTATTTATTTATTTGCTCGGTTGGTCAGACACTTTGTCTGA
Source organism: Blennius ocellaris (assembly GCF_963422515.1). Taxonomy (NCBI): domain Eukaryota; kingdom Metazoa; phylum Chordata; class Actinopteri; order Blenniiformes; family Blenniidae; genus Blennius; species Blennius ocellaris. The sequence goes on along the minus strand of NC_137658.1, from coordinate 9,973,096 downwards.
GCTCTTCTTTGGGGCTTCATCCCAACACGCTGCTGTCTTGGGGGATTTCAAATTGTGTCGTTGATCTTGATGATGAGGACCAAATGCCTGTTGTCTCTGGAAGGCTCCCTCCGAGCCACGACACGGCAACAACAAGCAGGGGCGGGGGGGGGGGGGATTCCTGACATATTGTCAAAGCGGTTCTATCACATTGTCATTGATATTATAAACTGTCAGCTCTCCCGAGGGCGGCCCTTCCTACTATCACGTACTTCACCCTGTTGCAGTGCCTCGGCGGAGGGAGATAGAAGTCTGACTGCAGGTGACACCGTGATACTGAAAACACAGACTGATACTGACAGACGCCACGTGCTGCTGTTGTTGTGGACATGCTTCGGTGAACGTTCACGCCAGGCTTATCTTGTTTCGTGTTTAAAGCCGTTGAACAGCGACAGTTTAAACTTGATGCTCATTATCTCAAACACTGCTTTCCTTTATTTCAAACGAATAATTGGGACTGCCTTAAGATATTCGAGTGGAACCAACAGGTGTGGCCCTGTTCACATTTTAGGCATGTTTTCTTTCCAATGAAAACATCTGCATCATCCACTGAAGTGGTAAGCAGCTTTTTTTAGCCAACGGCAATGCGGCGGCGTCTCAATACAAACCAAACGGATTTGTTATCTCCCTCTCGCAGCTTCCTGCAAAGTGGATGGAAGTGAGACCGGTTCTGTCAAAAATAAACCAGTTGGGTGGGGAAAATCGTGGCTGGGGCTGCGAACCAGCAACGCCACCTGTGCTTCAGGCTTTTGCTCCCAAACCCTGAGCTCTACTCTGTCATCCATGCCTCAGCCAGGCTCACCCCCCCCCCCCCCCCCCCCCCCCCCCCCCCCCCCCGGAATGAAACAATGGAGTAGCCATCATGTTTGTGTGATCCACGCTCTCTCAGAATGGAGGCCGTATCAGCTGTTCTCACCTCTCTCTTAGTACTTGTCATGTCCTACATCTTCACTTCCGACTCCTGTTTAAGATGCGGTCCTATGAAATGTGTGCCTGCTCACTCTCACCTCCATTGACAGAGGGCTTCTGTCTGCACAGCTTAGTCTGTGTCATGACTGCTAATGTAGAGCGGGAGCAGTTGAACTCTGCAAATCAGCGAGCTGCTTATCTGCCGCTGAAATGTCCACAAGCGGTAAATGATTTTCAGTCCATTATTAACACCTTATGACATTGTATGGCAGCGATCAAAACCTTTGCGCAGCTGTTTTGTGCTGCTTATTCTACATTCTTCCCCCCCCGATTCTGCTGACGTCGTCTTGTGCCGAGGCCATAAAGCCCCGCTGCCCCGGGCGACAGAATGACTTTGAATTGAAACCACGGCTTGCTTTAAGCAGTAAGGGAGATGGAGGTTACACAGCGATGAGTCAAAGGAGCAGGGGTCTTGTCAGGAGCTTGCCGGTAACAAGCATGCAGGTAGAGACACAGACCCCGACTCGTGTTCCTTCCAATTCAGGCCAAGTCTGCAGAGAATAACAGGTGGGCTGTTAATGAGGGCACCGTTCGGTCGGATGAGACTTGAAGCCAGGCGGGTTCCCGGAGAATGAGGCCGGTGTGTGAACGGGAGCTGTTGTAGTGAGAGAGAGAGAAGGCAGGGTCTCTCTGGGGCAGGTCGGCAGGTCGGTAAACACAGTAGCTGCTCGCTGTGACGGCTTTATCACCGTCACAAGGTTTATGGCTGAGCGTGTGTGTGTGTGTGTGTGTGTGTGTGTGTGTGTGTGTGTGTGTGTGTGTGTGTGTGCGCGTGTCTTGAAGGAATCATAGATCACACACGGTTCTACTTCACGGACACGGCAGAGTTCCACTACTAGCTTGGGGCTGTGGAATCCAAACACACAGCGACGACATCTAATTGGTAAAACCTTCTGCACAAGGAATTCCTTCTTATGTGCTTATCGTCATCCCACAGGAACACCTTTAAACTTAACTCATTACCGAGTTATACTGATATAGTGTTTGGCTGTGGTTGTTTTTTTTTATGCAATAGAAATAAACTACTGTCTATGCTTTTTTTTTTTCACATTTTCCCACCATGTCAGTGTTTCGAGCATATTTGTAACCATTTGGCATGAATACACTTGTGGAATTTTCCCACCACCACTTGTACATTGTCAAGTATCTGTGATATGTCATTATTTTCCTTGACTTTCTTCACACTGTACGGAAACTAACACAACTCAAGAAGTGCTGAACCGATGGAGAAGCACACAAATAATCCCAGTCGGTGTACCTGACATGCCTTTGGATGTCCTTTGGCGGCGCAGCAGCCTTGCCACCGACATCCAGGGGGGATGGGACTGATCGCGTTGACAGGTCACGTCACGTGCGGGGTTCACTTGCGGAATTGTTCAGGCTCGGCAGCCCTGACGAGAGAGCGAGAGAGAAAAGAAGAGTTTTGACAGAATAAAAGAGTGGAGGAGGTGTCACACTGGAGACACAACAGGCATCTAATTACCTCCCAACAGGAGTCTTGACTTCATGGAAACACTCGGCGCTGGTTGTGGCGGCCTCCACACAGCCTGCTCGCTGTCATATGGCCAAATATCGCCGGTCAATCCTTGTGGATTTGGCAGCTTCACTAAAGCAATGGAATGTGATGAGATCCCCGTTGTAAACCCTGGATAGCACTGAACAAATTGTGTTGATAACAAAAAGTGTCATTCTTCAATTTGGTTTCAACTTTCTGCTGCTAAACTCCTGCACAACATCTTAAGCTTAGAAAATGAAATGTGTCAGGTTTTTTTTGTTTTTTTTTGGTCAAATGAAATTTTATTTGTCAGAAACCATATTTATCTACTCCAAGCCTCCGTGGAGTTATTTACAGCTCGTTCTACCATGAAGCAATGTGTTTCATGTAGTCTTTTTTTTTCCTTCCATTTAGATCCACATGAAGAGCACAGGAGACATAATAAACGCTTTTGGTTTCAAACTGATTTGATAATGGAGGCAGAGAACTGCAGCAATGCACCAGTGAGTGAAGCGGAGGGAAGATTCCAAAGGCTGAAGAAACTTGATGGAAATGTTGAAAATATTGGTTTCCCTTATAGGAAAGACCCATTTAGATATTGAAAGCCAGATTGAAAAGGAAAGGATAAATGCATCATGAATGTGAGTCATTGTATGTGTCTATAAATGAGCAGTCATTATTGAGCTGTCAAGCAGGTCGTCTTTCAATTGCAAGCCTGCGGGTTTGAGCCCATATCTCTGCCATAGGTTGAAGTGTCCTTGAGCAAGACACTGAACCCCCCCCCAAATGATTCCAATGGATGGACTGTGTGCCCCGGCGTGGCAGCCGTCACCATTGGTGTGTAAATATCATTAACAATGGAAAACACTTTGACTGCTGACTCGGTGGAAAAGCTTTATAGCTAAGTGAAATCCATAAAATCTTTTTTTTTTTCTTCCCAGAAAGCTTAGCGAAAACAAGGAAATTAAGAAATATAGACCTGAAATAAAATGATCTCAAAATAGTAGCAAAGGTAGTGAGCCATTTTGACCAATGTTTTTCCTTTAATCTTATCAAAACAGATGAGGCGTGTGAACAGATCAGGCCATAATGAATAAGCTTCGACATGAGACATCAGCAGTGACACACTGCATGGCCTCTGCCAGGGGCTCTAATGAGCAGATAGATGGGCGCCACAAGGAAAAGAGACAGTCCTAATGAAATTGCTGAGGCTTAAGTGTCAGATTTGCTTCTGTTACCTTCTCAATCATTAGTTAATGGATGAACATTGAACAGGTTTGATTGAGATTCATACGGTACTTATGTGATATTTGTATGAACAGAGCTGGAATGGCTGCGGAGGTAGAAGCACTTCTGTGTTAATTTAATTTAGCTTTTCTGTGTGGATACCCTCAATTATTTCACTTCATTTTTTTCTTCCTATTTATTTCCAATCACTCAGTGAGTTGATAATTTGTCACAAGTGATGCTTCAAGTGGAATTTGGATTGGCCTTAACCTTGCAATGACGTTTATGGCTGTGTGTTTATGTTAATAATACATTTATTACAAGTTTTTGTTTGGACAAATAGGTTAGCAATCCATCTTCCATTCTTTTGTTGCAGAAAAGTCTCCCTGGTGAAGGAACATTGTATGAAGGTTGTAAATTGGAATTTATAAAAAAAACATGACGTGTTTTAAAGCATTATATGACCATTGTGAATGACAGATTTAGGGCGCTCAAGCTTCAGACATGTGTTATGTTCTCACCGAGAGCCGGTCTGTCTTCAGCACCAATTATCTCTAAGTAACATGATGAATTGCCCAGACGCATCATGTCAGAGACCTTCAATTCATTTTAATGCTCCCATTTTCACTCACAGCACAGCGGAGAAATGGCGTCGGAAGTGTATTTTCCACACATGTGAAGTGATCTGAAAATGGAGTCGGTGCATAATGATGCTCAACCTTTAGGGTTGGTCTCAAAATCAGCACTTTTTTTATTTTATTTTTCCAGGTAATGGTTTTGTGTAATGATAGTTTCAGTTCCATCTAAATGTAAATTTCAGTCAGTTCAAAGTTTGACTCCGGAGATTAGAAGTCTGCACTATCACTTGTGTGACACTCTTTGTACCGTGCTACATGTTGATAAGTCAATTAAAGACAAAGTATAACTTCATCCTTTGATAACGGTTGGTCAGGTTTTTGTTTTGGGTTTTTTTTTTTTCATGTGAAGAAATTACCTCACTTGGAATTCCGATGAACTTTGGCTTTCAAAACCCTTTCCTAAGTAGCACACAAACTGAAACACAAACACTTGCATGCACTCAGCTGTGTCCAAACTCGCTCGGGAGTCGGGAATGAGGATGGGATATGCGCAAGCTGTCTTCCTGCAGCAGGATCCCAGTAAGCTTTGCATAGGAATTGCTAGAGCCTGCGGGTGCGGAACAGGTGCCAGAATATCAGCGTGACCCCCGCCCAGACTCTACAGGGGAATTCCAATAAAAGGGATTTGGGGAGTGCGTCCCTGCTGAGCCCCGACTGGGATTCCCAACCTCTATCGGTCGCTCGCCTCAGAGGGAAGCAGAAAAATGGGTGGGGAGCCGAAATGCCTCAACTGTAACTCAATGCTGTGTTTGGCTGCTGTGTGGGTGCAAGTTTGCATGCATGTGTTGTTTCAAGACACAATGAACTCATTTGTTCTCGGCTCCACTCCTCCTCAAACTCATGCACGCAAACACACACACACACATACACACACACACACACACACAGACACGCTGTCACCCAAACAATCGTGCGCTGGTTTGATTTTTGTTGCAACGCGTGTGCGGTGACATGTGTGGTATTTTTTTGCAGCCTCTCAATTGTCAGCTGTGCCAGGCAGCCGCTGTGCAGCCCAGCAGCCAGATTGGCTTTGCCCCTTGTATCTGGACGCCAATACGCTTTTGGGCTCATGTAGAGACTGGGGATGATGGAGGAGGCAGAGGGCCAGAAAGCCCCCCGTGCCAGCAGCTCCGACTGGGAGAGCTGGCTGCTGCAGGGCCATCTGTACCGGCGTCCACATTGAAAAAGTAGGGCGTGTATAGGGAGCTAAAGAAGGAGGGGCGATGATGGAGGGGACATGTGGAAGGGGAGTGAGAGGCGAGAAGAGGCGTTTGCTTTCTTTTAAGCTTGGGCTATCATCGGACTACTCCCTCTTTTTTTTCTTTTTTTTTTTTTCCAAATAGTTGCAGCTTTCAAAGAACACTTGAGAAATTGAGGCCAGAGCTGCAATACTCTGTGGAGCCCCAAAACAGTGTCAGGACCAAAAATACACAACTATCAGCTTTTTTTCAGAGCACAGTCTTGAAATAGACAAGGTGTGGAAATTATATCGCGTTAAAGGTGTCAACATGTGGATCCTAATTTAGATAGGAAGTGTTGAAGTATGGAGACGAGGTGGCGAGAAGGGAGTTGGGGAGTCACATGGTGAGGTTTGCACAGGAAAAGATGAGTTCAGTGAGTCTGACAGCAAACAAGTTTAAACAGTCTGGCTGTCGAAATGCTTTGCCCTTTATGGAGGTTGAGATCTCAATCTCTCAAGCACGAACGAGGATTTTTACTTTAGTTTTTAGCTTTTTTTTTTTTTTTTAAACTCCACCCAAAACCATGTGTCATGATGTACTTCTGAATTAAGAATGCAGTAGCATGGCTTCACTTGCACTGCGGTGTTTCTTGGTATTAGTGTATCATCTGTTTTACTGAGAACATGAATGAATCAGTCCCAGTGCCTCCCACATGAGGATGTGCAAGAGCTGAAATTAAAAAAAAAAAAGTGCCTGTGCACATAAGCACTAATAAAAACACGTGTGGAAAATTAGAGTTTTATTTTTGCCTGCGCCTTTCACACTAGTTGCTTCAATGTTATAAATATAGAAGCAGCGTATTTGTTTGAAAATTAGAACTGTACTCTCATACGAGGAAGCAACAAAATAAGAGAATCCCTCGTCGAGCTCGCCAAATAACAAGGCCTGCTGATGAAGGAATAAATTGGATTGGCTGTATCGTTGGTTTGATCATGAAGGACATGACATTAATTTATTCAGGCTAGAGGGTAAACGCCACAGGCCGTACATAAAATTGTTGCACCAATATCTTTTTGCCATTTTAGAAGATAAAACGAGATTCTTTTTGGAACCAACTCTCCATTCACACCTACTTTTGAGAAATACAGGTCATTTTGAGCCCGAAGAACCTGTTTCTCTGCTGTGCTGGACTTAACTACACAGAAATATGTGTTTTACATGATGTACAGTATGTGAGTTAAACACGTGGTATGTGATAATGTGGTTGAATATTGCAATCACAATATGATTTGTACTCAATGCAAATCCTCGGGTAGAAGATGTTAACATCTTTGTAGTCTAGGATTTATTATTCTGAATAATCTCTTATTCCTTACTTACAACAACAGTGGCCAAGATGGATATTCTTACATTTTATTAAACAAAAATTCAATCACATTCACAGCTGCAGTTCCAACCAGCAGCATTTCAGAACCAGTGCAGTTTGTTCACTTTGTTCTTTTTGTTGTTTTTTGTGTGTGCAAATGTCAGCTGCCCTTTGGTAAAGTTATTTTTGAATTAATCATATTTCATAGCATTTTTCTTTCATATCTACAATTGTCACTTCAAAAATTTTTTTTTTTAGCACAAATGCATATAATCTACTACAGTTCAGTCAATAATGATAAATGTTCACGATATTGTGCAGCCCAATTGATGACAGTGAAAAATAAAAGTGGCATCAAAGTGAGCAAAGCTATCGATCAATAATACAGTAATGACCCCAGAGGGACTTTGAATAACTACAAAGATGCTACTGTACTCCATCCAGCCCGCCCTCCCATCCCCCACTCTCACCCCAATGAAACCTTTCTTCTCCCCCTTTGACCCCTGACCCCTTCATGGTACAGGTCAGATAGTGGTTAGATGTGCTCAGAATGGGCCTCTTCAGTCTTAATGGAGAGCTGTCGCTAATGCTGACTGTCCTCATCCTTTCACCCCTCAGAGGGAGAACTGAGCTGTCAGCAGTACACACACACACACACACACACACACACACACACACACACACACACACATGCACTCACCCACGTACACACCCACACACAGTCGCACTCACCATTGTAGTATTTGGTGAAACAGGTTTTACAGGGAACTAAAATGGAAATACAAAACCAGTGGACAACGATTAACAGAGCGATGAAGCTGTTTGACAGCTTCAAGCGACCTGCTCAAGTGAGGAATGCCATTATTTCAACAACACACAGCATGTATAAGCAGTGAGACGGTCAAGTGTGCCCGATAAAGATTTTGTGTGTGTGTGTCTCCAGACGGGGCCATTCTGTTAATCACATAGAACAAAGAAGGTGGATCCCCTGATGGCTGCGATAACAGCCTTACAGAATCACAAGACACACACACACACACACACACACATGCTGAGAGGGCCACTAACAATGACACTCCCCCAGCTGTCTAGACGGCGAGCCGGGCTGCCGTTGGCTGGCTGCTGGAGATCTCATGGGGGATTAGAGCACACACCAGTACACTCACCTGTTCTCAGCTGCTTGTTTCCGAATGCGTTTGTTCATGCAGCGTTGATGCAGTGTGACAGACGCAGAGGGAGCAGAGTGTATCAGGAGGTATGGAAACAAGTTAAACATAGAGTACAGCTCTGGGTGACTTCTTCACATTGGAGGAATAGTGCTGTAAGCAGTGTGGGTTTGAAATAATACTTCTTGTTGGACGACGTTTCAGTCCGGGACAGGAAGGAAGTATTATTACTATTTTAGTTTCTGCATTCTGCGGTTATGAAACCTGTTGATGTGTCAGTGGCTCATGCTTTGTCTTGAAAGTTAAAATGTTTCATTCCCTTGTTTTGAGTGATCTGTCTTGATTATGGATATTGAATTAAAGACAATAGTAACACTTGAATCACCCCCTGTCTCTCTAAACACTTTAGAACTTCTTTTTATTTATGATAGTTTAGTATATATAGACACATAGTACTTGTGTGTATCATCCTTTTCATGTGCATGCTTTGTCACTGCGGTTTTCTCTGATTTCGGCAGGTCACTATTAATAGCGCTGGTATTTTTGCGTTTCTTGAAAAAGGTACAATGATCCAAAACTGGTTCCATGCACGTTGAACTCTTGAACAAAAATTGTAAATAACCACGAGTCTCGTCCCACAGATTCTCATAAAGCTGTCATTTACGCCACTGCTTCAGCCTCTTCAAAACAAAGTCCGACTGTGGTCGGGCACACTCCCACACTGACGGTCTATCATAGGATGTACGCATCTGAAGAAGATTTACCTGACGGACTGCAGCCCTCGTTGTATAACTTCAAGTTGTTTTTGACTGATTGATGGAGACGCAGTGCTGTGATGAAATAATGAACCCGAGCCAGCTCCAAAAAGGCTGGAGGCAGGAGCAGAGAGAAGTAAAGGAAGTAGAGATTATCAGAAACGATAGAAGAAATCATTGACAGTGTGGGCACGTAGACTGAAACCCCCAGTCACTCTTATACATGTATAAATACAGACTCAGAGACAGATGCGTGTTTGCATATTTGCATGCATAAACTGCAGAATGGAGTCTCATAAACACCAGATACAGTGTTTTCTGTCAATCCTGACATAAAGGAAGTTCCCTTTCGTGACCAAGGTTGTTCTGTTTGTGTCACTGATATAAGGGCATGTTGGATTTGTTCATTTATGTGTATCAAGCCTCGTCTTCTCTGTGGACGAGAGCTGTAATCCAGTCAGAGGAGGTCACTGCAAGGACATCCCAGTCTTGTTTGTTTTGGGACCGAATCTATACAATGTCAATGAAACGGCTTAAATGTAACAGCAAACACTGCTTGTTCTATTTATATCCCTTCTTCCCACAAAACCGTCTGGTCAGTGAGACACTTTACTCCTCACTCTTTATATAAGTGTATGAGAGCAGTGTGCAGTGCAGGGCTGTGATTATAGCTCTGAGGGGCAGACACGGCCCGTCGGCCCCCGTTAACTACAACTCATATTATAAGAGTTATGGCTGTGGGTGTCAATGGTGCAAGTAGGAAGGAAGGCTATGAAAACAGAGCACAGAAAGACCGATATCCCATCCCCCAGCCTTGTGTGTGTGTGTGTGTGTCGGTGTGTACAAGTGCATGAATAAGTGCTCATGTCAGGATACTGGTCAGAACAAAGGGAAACTGGACCACTCTCTGGAAACTTGAGACATGAGCTGCTCTTCTGCAAGACACTGTGTGTTTGACCTTTTCCCCCCCAGGGTCCCATGACACCGATTTATCGCAGTGGGACCTGAAGGTCTCCTTCAAGCAAACCTGGAACAATATCAGTTTTGGAAAGGTGACTGATGTAGCGGGTGACTTCTTAAATGTTGTTTTCATGGTCTCTGTCCTGAAACTGTGCAAATATTTAAAGCATTACTTTCAAAGTAGCTCCTGTAAAACTCTGCAGTATATTGCATCTATAGGTAGAGCAGTGGGGAGTGTAGGAGTGCATGTACACACACAGACACTTTGTTCCAGCTCTGGCTGTTGTCTCAGCCCCAAACAAGAAGAAGAATGTGCAATGTTTACATCTGAAATAAGTTCCTGCGAGCTGCTCAATGACCGTCAGCATGTGGGTTTGTGACTTTCGTTTGATTCCTGCTGCCAGAGAGGATCCGAAAGCTTCAAGAGACGTCATCATCCTCATGAGAGACGCAGAAAGTCACCTGGTCTGGTTCGTGGTCGCAGAAGCAAATTGATTATAAAGGTGGATTTAAGCAATCAAAACAAAGCATCACGGAACGTATCAAATTATTACTCTCTAATTGATTCGTTCAATATGAGCTGAGGTTTTCCTCTTGCAATTTTGAAACTTGAGCATGGTTGTTTAAATGTGATTAGTGATGTCATTAACTTCCCCCTAAGCATTCAGGTCGTCTCGGTTGCCCGTATCATCCCCACTCCACTTGCTCTTCTTCACTCCTTTTCATTACCGCTGCATCGTCGGCCCATCGGGGGAAGACGCACGCCAAATTTTTTTACAACGTGTAATTCAAAGCACTCGAAAGACAACGACGTTCAGGGTCGCGATGGAGGCCACGCGATCGCTCTCAGGCAGCGACAGTCGGTCTCCACGGCGACTGACTGACCCATTTTTCTTTTTCCTCATCTGTCAGTGTGGGCGTTTAAGACGGGGGTTGGGAGGGACCCCCGTATACCTCAATCACTGCAGTGGGTCACGGTGTAAAACGTGTTTGTGAAAAGGACTATATCAGGAAAAAAAAACATTTGTTTGAAGAGAAGATATTTTTGACCATGCTTTGTTTGAACATTTCTGTTTGAGAGAGGAAAAACACTGACGCTTTAGGTAATTTATGCCTCAAACAAAGAGACACTTGTTCAATACAAACTTTGCCTTTGGTACTACAAATACATTCAGAAATCTGGCCCTCCTTTCACACACAGCACAAGAATTCACCAGGACAGGACACTTTGCTAAAAAAGAGTAAAGCCCTCTCATTGTCATATTGTCCAAAAACGCCTTAAATGTGATCATCTGAAGCTTTCATCTGCATCATAGAACAGTTTGCTCCCCTGAGACGCCACTGAATCTGTGAGACTACACATAACTCTAACTGTAGCTTAGCAAACAGAGGATCTCCTCGTATAAACCTTTCACAACACAAATAAACACTGGGATATGGCCAGTAAAGGCGGATTGACCTGCAGTGACCTGCCGGGAGGAAATTGTTCATTTTCCTCCAACAACAAGTGTGCTGGCACACAGTTTCCTTTTCATGCCGCCAAACCCGAATTCTTCCTTCTGTCCTCCTGACATCATTTTCTCCGTTTGTGTTTCAGTCAGGAATGCCCCAGACTGTGTGCTCAGGCACCATGTTTACCACTCCCAGTGGCTTCAGCCCTCATCTGGCCTGTGCTGAGCCTGGGGAGGAGGAGGAGGCCCCGCAGGAAGGCCCGGGGCCCGGGGCTTGTCTGGCCGACGGGCCCCCGATCACCTCTGCCTCTCTGGACACGCTGATCCAGAACCTGGTGCCCACTGCCGATTACTACCCCGAGGTAAACAGAATTCTGCCTCAGTGACTCTGCCAGCCTAAATTTATAGTGACAGTGTTGCCATCTAGATTATCAACCCCATGTTTCCGTTTGAAATGCTGCTTTTTTTCTTTAATTAAAGAAAGCCAAAGTGTTGTTTTTTTTTTTTTATTGATGTTGTGGAGGCGTCTTAACGAATATCCCTTTCCTTCCTCTGACAGAAAGCCTATGTGTTTACCTTCTTGCTGAGCGCTCGTCTGTTCATTCCTCCTCCGGAACTGCTGGCCAGGGTGTGCGAGCTGTGCATCAAGCAGCAGCAGCTGGATCAGAGCCCACTTGATACGGTCAGCACTGCGCCACACATAAATACATATTCCTGCATTGAAGCCACCCAGCTAATGAATGGGGACGGTATCGAGCACGCTTGTGTGCTGCACATCAGTGACCACTGATGCCCGCATTTTACGATGATGGTGTGTTGAACAGATGTAGCTGCAAGTGCAGACGGCTGTAAACTCTCTTCGCTTCTTCAAAAACAGGCAAAAGTACGTAAGTTTGGTCCTAAGATCCTGCAGCTGCTGACAGAATGGACAGAGACGTTCCCGACGGACTTCAGGGACGAGAAGATGGTCGGACTCCTTAAAGACATAATACACAGGATAGCCCCGTGCGATGAGGTAAACAAAAGATCCATATTTGCACTGATATATTGATGCTATTAAGAATAGATTTTCCATCTTAAATTATAGAGAGAAAAACCTGCTGTTGCCAGTTTTTTTGCAGAACAGCAGTTTGTGTTCAGCCGAAAGACTTGTGATTTTGATCCATGGTGTCGCTGGGGCCGGTATCACATTTATAAACTGCAGCTTAAAGTGAGATATGCTCTGAAGGGGAACTAAATTTAATTATCATCTCTGAATCTGTGGCGGATGATGGAAAGAGCCGGAGTTTCAGTGTCGGCTGAGCAGCCAAAGCCCAATTGTTACACAATCTAGCATTACAGCAGAGAGGAGGAAGGGATGTTAGAGGAGTGGCTCTATGCGCAGCCTCAAGGGACCGTGGATGGAGAGATGGATGGGTAGAATATTGGCAGCGAGGGGGGGGGGGGGGGGGGGGGGGGCAGAGACAAAGGTTGGGGAGGCAGGGGGTGATAATGTCAGAAGGGAAGAGGCGGACTGAAGGAGCAAGGTGAAGGGAGGACAGGGAGAGAGGAAGGGCAGGTGGTGATGAATGTGCTGCTATTTACAGCTGGCTGGGTGTGAGTGCATGTGTGTGCATACATGTGGGAGCTCTGGCTGTGGGTCATTTGTGAAACAGACTGACCTCACGGCCCCCGTGAACAGTCACCCGGAGGGCGGGGCATTGGAACACGTTCCTGGATTCATCACCGCTGCAGTGTCAAAACCTCCGTAAATGTAGTTAAATATGCCTGAAGTATTCCATTGTAGTCCTAACTGTTGAGCTCGTTAAATTCTTAATAACGTCATTACGTGCTTGTCAGCACGCATTGCCTTTGTGCTAAATATAAAGATTTTGATTTGTACTCTTACATTTGTGGAGATTAAATATTCTCACTGATGTCTGGCCAACTCCACAGCAGGGCACTCACAATTAACACATATAAGAAGCTCTAAATATGCCTTAATACACTGGGCACAGGGCAAATTCACAGAAGGGGTGTGAGGCGGGTTTAGCAGGGATATTTAATAAGGGATCATATCATTCATTTATGCAATCGTAACCACACATTGTTGCAAATATATAGACTTAATCATGACAGTCTACCAGTGGATGTTGAGCAATTGTGGCTGAAGTAGTAAAACTCTTGATAATTACAATACAGCCCAGTATTAAGAAATGATGATGAAATTCCAACGTTTATATTAAGTTGAACCATTTTATTAATTTAATTTCTAACTCAAAACTACAATATAAGTTGAATTATGGTTTTTGTCATTATTATTAGTTAACCTGGCATGTCCATGCTGTATAACAGTAGTTATGTGTGCATTCATACAATTTTACTTTATTAAAAAAATCACATATAATAAAGATCAATAATGTCAAAGTACTTATGACTACACTAATGCACATAGATCACCCAATTAAAAAAAAATCAATCAGATCAACTTCTGAACTGTGCAAAAGTAAAAAAAATTTACATTTATACCAAAGAAAAAATGTGTACTTTATTTGTTTGTGAAGCAATTTATAAGGCCTGGGGGATCATCGTGGAAACAATGAAAGGAGATGTATGATCATTAGTAAAGATAGTATACCAAAGCAGCTTTAGCAGTGCCAACCTGGCAACCCTGAAGCTCTCATTTTATTGATAATCATCACCCATCTACACCCATTAATGAATTATTCAAATAATGCATTATTGAGAGCTCTTCCTCTCCTCTCCTCTCCTCTCCTCTCCTCTCCTCTCCTCTCCTCTCCTCCCCTCTCCTCTCTCCAGGCGTACTGGAAAACCCTGAATCAGGTGCTGCAGAAGCTCACCCAGAGGCTGGCTCTGATGAGCAAGGGGGAAGAGAGCATTGTCAAGGTCTCCCTCAATGCCTCCTCCATCTCTGACAAGCTGGTGGCCTTCAAGACCAAGCCCCCGCCCATCCAGAAGGACATGATCTCCATCTGCAATGACCCCTACACACTGGCACAGCAGCTCACCCACGTGGAGCTGGTGAGGAGGGGGGGTGGGGGAGACGAGCGTGGGTTATCCAGAGGTCAGGGAAAGAGATGATAATAAGGATGGACATGAGGAGCAGAAAGGATCTTAGATGGGGGGTGCAGAGGTGCTTTGAACGGTGAAGCGTCAGTGGAGATTTAGTCCACATCTAGGACACGAACATGAGATAAAAAAAAACATCATCAAAATAGAAAGGAAGGAAGGAGATGTGGCCGTGATAGATGAGTTCAAAAGAACAAAAAGAAAGACAGACACCTGGAAGCCGGTTATAGTATAAATAATCTTGATTAGGACTTCTTGGTTATTCCAGTGATAACTTCTTTTAAAGAATGAAGCAAAGGAAATGCGACAGTGAAACATCCATGAACAAAGGATTCAGCAGTGTCCCTCACGCTGCATGCATGGTGCCTTCAGTCCATTCATGTGTGTCTTGATGTGGACACGTGTGTCTGGGGGTGATTGTGTGTGTGTGTGTGTGTGTGTGTGTGTGTGTGTGTGTGTGTGTGTGTGTGTGTGTGTGTGTGTGTGTGTGTGTGTGTGTGTGTGTGTGTGTGTGTGCGCGCGCCTGAGTAAGCTTGTACCCTTGTCTGAGCAGTGACATCACCACACAAATCAGTGATGTGCCTCGGGCTTCAAACAAAGGAGATAAAACTGCTGTTGATATATGTGACCTGACAGCTTCACACTTTCACCAACACACACTCACACACACACACACACACACACACACACACACACACACACACACACACACACACACACACACTGGAGAGAGAGAGAGAGAGAGAGAGAGAGGGAGAGGCAGTATTAGACAGGCATGTACAATACACACATTTTGAACATTACTTAAATCTCAAAAAATATTCACCAACATGTTGTTACTGGCTCGAAAGAGATAAAAGTGATATGACTGTGCTGTCTGTGCAGCGCCGCTTTATAGCACGGGCCGGGAAGCGTCTCGTGAGTCATTTTGATTCGCACGAGTGTGTGAGTGCGCAGCTGTCTTTTAATAGAAGCGAATATTGTCTCAGTTGTCACTTTGAGGAAATATGACTCCAATGAGTCATTACTTCCCCTTATTGATTGCCTTCCATTACCAAGATGAACGAATTATGAATGGGACTTCCTCCCCCCCCCCCCCCCTTTTGGTGCATGTGTGTTATGTAGCGTGGACATAAATGTTTACACAGTTAAGCTGTTGGACTTAATCTCACGTTTAGGTCAGATTAAGCATTTTGAGGGAAAGTCAGATAAGAACTCGGTTGCCGGCTTCGGGTAAGTCGCTACGAAATGAATGCAAGTCAATTTAATATCCTGAACTGTGTGTTTCCAGGAACATTTGAGTCATATTGGGCCAGAGGAGTTTGTCCAGGCTTTTGTTCAGAAGGACCCATTAGATGGAACGCAGGTAAGCATTTATGTTGTTTTCTTTATGTATATTTCAATAGCAACGAGTCTATAAGAATTGACCTTTAGGGTGTAGAATTGAGGAATGTGTTGGAGCTATTCTCATGGCAGGTCCATCCTGGACAGTCCATCACAGAGAGAGACAGTCCATCACAGAGAGACAGTCCCACGCGCTCACAATCACACCCACATGTGTGGGTTACGATTTAATCTCACACGGTTCTGGACTGTGGGAGGAAATCGCTCTGCAGCTTTGTTGTGTTTTTGTGCTCCAATATTTGATCAGTCAGAATGCCACAAACACTTCCTCGTTATTGAATTTTGTAAGATGCACAAAGGAGCATTTTCCCAATGACTGTTAACTGTGTTCACTTTGATTCCACAATCTCACATGTTCAGAACAGTTTCTTTTCATTTTTGGCAGCCGTCTCATTAACTCGTCTTCTCTCCATCTGTTCTTCCTCCGTTATTTGCTCTCGATATCCATTGTTTTTTGGGGTTTTTTTTGTTAAATTTCCGCTCCGAGCACACTATCTTTGTCATCTACTCTCACACAGCAGGTCAGCCTGTCGACAGATAATTAGTATAAGTAGAATTCCTTACGGTAGCAATTTTTTTACTCAATTGTTGGCGTGTATGTGTGTGTGTGCGTGCGTGCGTGTGTGTGTGCCACCATCAACAGCCATGTTTCAGCGACCAGAAGAAGAAAACCACCAACCTGGAGGCTTATGTCAGATGGTTCAACAGACTATGTTACCTGGTGGCCACGGAGATCTGCATGGTAAGTATGGATTCAGTATCTAAAGCATAAGGGACACATATAACACTTATAACTAGAATAAAAACAATAGCTTACCTGACATTTGAAAAGCTATTGAGATGACAGTAATATTGTCACGTTTCATTGCCATGAAGTAATGGAGATTCCTCAGCTCAAGGCAATTCAGTTTTTACAGGACATCACTGCCTCCTAGTGGATGATTTTGTTATTACATGCACATTCATTTGTTTTTCGGTCTTTAGAGAAAGAAAAATATGGTTGACTGTTAAGTATATACTTAATTTGAACAGCCAGCAAAGAAGAAGCAGCGGGCCCAGGTGATCGAGTTCTTCATCGACGTGGCCAGGGAATGTTTCAACATCGGAAACTTCAACTCTCTCATGGCCATCATCTGTGAGTCGTCTACGCTACAGTGTCTGAGCACTTTTGTACTTGGTATTTCCCTTCCTTCCTTCCTTCTTTCCTTTGTATCAGTAGTAAAAACCTATCTCTTCTTGCAGCTGGCATGAACATGAGTCCTGTGTCACGGCTGAAGAAGACTTGGGGCAAAGCCAAGACCGCCAAGTTCTTCATTCTTGAGGTAAACCCCATCCAGGTGTTCACTGCGGAGACGTACACGACGGGGAATGACTCCAAGCTGACGGCTTGTTTGCCGTTTGTTTTGACAGCATCAGATGGATCCCACAGGAAACTTTTACAACTACAGGACCGCCCTGAGGGGCGCCGCCCATCGCTCCCAAACCGCCAACAGCAACAGAGAAAGGGTGAGGCTGCCGTTCCTCTGACAGCAAGCTGGCTTCAGATTCGTCCGTGTCATTTCTACATCTGTACTCAATTTGTTTTCCTGCCTCCTCCCGCTCCTCAGATCGTGATTCCCTTCTTCAGCCTGCTGATAAAAGACATTTATTTCCTGAATGAAGGATGCGCCAATCGGCTGCCAAACGGTCACGTCAACTTCGAGGTGAGGCTCCCTCTGTTCTCCACAACCTGCCTCGCTTACTGACAGGCCAGGAGACGGTCACTCATCCCTTTTGTTTATCCTAAAGAAATTTGTGGAGTTGGCCCGGCAAGTCGGCGAGTTCATGACATGGAAACAGGTGGAGTGTCCATTTGAGGAGGACGGCACCATCCTGCACTACCTCCACACTGCTCCCATCTTCAGCGAGGATGGTGAGCCGCTACATTTATAGCCAGAACCACGTCTTAGGAAGACGGTGAATCGATGTAATTCACAATAAGATATCGAAGGGATCGACGACATTTTGCTCTCGCTCTGCTCAAATCACCACTGTGCACAGGCCGTTATGTATCCGACGCTCAGCTGCATCGCCTTCTCATGATTCCAGTCGCATATTAATAATATATTAATTGAGATGTTTTTCCTCCTCTGTTCTCAGGACTTTATTTGGCCTCCTATGAGAGTGAGAGTCCAGAGAACCAGGTCGAGAAGGACAGGTGGAAAGCACTCAGGTGAGGACTCATCAAACTGGACTTGTTAAGGCTAATATGACCCCCCCCCCCTCATCAACTTCTCGCCTCTTTTCTCCCGTCAGGTCCAACGTCCTGGGAAAGACATGAGCCGTGGCGGCAGCTGACCCTCCGAACGAGGAGCGAGCATGAGTTCTCTTTGCACTAAACCGGACTGTGAAGAAACCTAGCTGGTACTTAGGTGTTTTTCTATGAAATAAACATAGCGAATCAAAAGAAACACGATGAACAGGATTCATCAGGAAGAGTGTAAAGAGAAGAGGGGGAAAAAATAGAGAGAGCGAGAGAGAAAACAAACATGTTACAAAACAGTGAAGTGAAAAAAAAGTTAAGCTAAAGAACAAAATGAGGTACAGTGTGTAGGAGAGGG
The DNA here is from genome assembly GCF_963422515.1 of Blennius ocellaris. Taxonomy (NCBI): domain Eukaryota; kingdom Metazoa; phylum Chordata; class Actinopteri; order Blenniiformes; family Blenniidae; genus Blennius; species Blennius ocellaris. The sequence goes on along the minus strand of NC_137658.1, from coordinate 9,954,776 downwards.
ACACAACTTCTCCTTCCCCTCCCTTCGATGTGCGTTTACTCTGTGAAAATGTTTACTACTATAGCGAGAACAGTTACAGGGAAAAACCACTTTATACAATGAGATTCCTACTGACGCCGTTTGTTGTTTTTGTATATGCTTCTCCACCTCCTCGTCCTCTCTTACCCTCTCCCTTTGCTCCAAAGTATTTAATTTCACTCTCCGATTTCTCTTTATTGTACTGTAATGAAACTTAACAATGAAGGGCGCTGGCTAGCCCGTATCAACCGTCAGATTTTATAGGTCTACTGAAGGAATGGCAACCGGGGTGTGTCTGAGGAGTCGAAAGACGAGACGCCTCGAGCATTTTATCTGTTCATCTCATTTTTACGTATGTGTGTAATCCCTGTGTTCATGCATTCCTGTCTCTTCATATGGTCGCTGTCTTGTTCTGAATGGGTGTAGATACCTCTGTGTGGTTGATCTGTACCTATAGTATATGTTTATTTATTGTATTTTATTTGACAACACTTGATGGGTGGGGACTATGAGCTGGGTTTTTTTTTTGTTTCTCTTTTTTTAATTTTTTTTTTTTAAGTGTTTACTCCTTTTAAAATGTATTGTGCCATTAATGGAAGGAAACTACAGTAACCGTCGCAAACAGGAGCCAGGCCGGGTGTAGATTGTGTACAGGTGACATTGACCCCCTCATCTTTCTGCTCTTCAGGAAGTCTTTTCTCTGACTGATGTTCAGTTGTTTGATATATTTATGGATATTTCTGTGCTGACAGATGTATAGTTTTATTTTGTAACTTTCCTTTTACTGAGTTTGAAGTCCAGCGGCATGCGACGACCGGTGTTTTTAAAGGGGCATTAGTGTTCTCCAACCCTGTAATGACGACGACTGCAACACAGACTGCGTAGTGACGGCACATGGTCGCGTTTTGTGGAAGGACGGCGTTTGATTGGTTCTTTCTGTCTCGCTTGTAATGTAAAGGGGGAAACTTGTGCCATACGATTCACTGGTTGTCATGACAATTCAGGGTCCTTTGACTTGAAATGTGCTTGTTTCGTGGTTTTGTGGGATTGTCACCGAGTTTTGCTTTTGGCAGTTTTGTTGTGATTCTGGAGCCATTCTCGACGGAGGGAGGAGAGCAGGGTTAACGTGAACTTTGTAATTATAAGCTTTTTGAGAACAGTCTTATTTAGTTTGCTATTATTGATTGATGTCAGTGTTTTCTCTCCAGAAGCACCTTTCCCTCTCTGTAACGGACTTTTAAATTCTCCTTCCTCTTTTGCCATCATGGACTTACTGTCACTGCAACCCATTCCTCAGATATGATTATTGAGAGCCAGAGATGTGATGTCAATTCTGCCATTTAAGGTGAAGACGTGTTTTAATGAACATTGCCTGTGCTGAATATGTGTTTGAAAAGACAATCGCCTACATGACATATTATCTGCTCTTTTTAACAGTGTTAAAGGACTGGCGAAGTCCGTCTTTGAATTTTTGCTTACACATACATTGCTGTACGCAGTTATGGAAGTAAGATGCATTCGTTTTTTTTGTTGTTTTACTTCTTTCCTGAGTGTTGAGGCCAAGCAGACACACCTTTGGCTTTGACATCACTGCGAAACTTGTGACTGGTTCCTAAAGCCTTTAATAAAAGTAAATCATGCTTCATCGCCTGTCTGTGGCTCACTGTTTTTTTCTGTGTTTTTTTTTTAAGTACATTGTTTGTTGCAATCAAATACTTATTTTTACTCTTTATTAATCATGACTTATTCAAAACATTTAAAAGTTAAAAAATGATGATTTGGAAATGTTTGCCGTCTTGATGAAGCCCATAAATAAAAACTGCAACTATCAATATTTCCTTACCAACTTATCTAATTTTGTTTACAACACTTCAATATTTTTTGCAGTACTTTAAAATGTGATTTCTACAACAGACGAGTTACTCAAATCCACGTGTATCACAAACTCCCCTTTATATCGAATGGCTTCTAGTGATGTGGCCTTTGCAGGTTTTCACGTGAAAACATTTGACACATCCTCATGACTTTTCACAAAAATCATACTTACTCTGTTCAATTTCTCTGGATTTATTTAATATTGTATAGTTTGTATTTTTTTGTTTTCTTCAAGATGGTAGGAACAAAACCAACGTTAGTTCTGGCCGAGATATGTCACACCACAAGAGAAACTAGAGTGCAAACCACCAAAAATCAGATTAAAGAAATACTCAAATCTGTTCTCGCCTCAAGATCGAGAACACAATCCTCTGCTGTTGCTCAGTATGTAAAGACCTCGACAAAGACTCGAACTTCATGTGTGCATCTTCTGCAGAGGCAGGCCACCGGTCCATCACAGCACAAACTCAGTCACACACACTCACAGAAAGGCCGGGCCAAGGTTGAACCCACAACGCCACCTCGTGGTCGTCTCAGAATCCTATTTGCTCAATGTCAAATTTACCACATTGCAGTGAGATAACAAGAGATTGTGACCGAAGGATTTCGGACACTGACCCAAAACCTATGCAAATAGTTAAATAACTATTGTAATAATAAAGTTGCCACGTCAACATACAACTTTGCAAAAGAAGCCTACACATTTTATTTCTGTGGAAATAAACTGAGACATATTCAATGTAAATATAAAAAGGTGCATTTCTGTTCAGTCTGATAGTTCCTCTTCCTTTCGGCCAAATGTGATCTGAGCCAGGTTGCTGTAGATGTCCAGGTGCCTGGAGGACATGTAGGTGCCAAAGAGGACCTGCAGCGGCAGGACGAACTTCAGCTTCGTCAGGACGGGTCTGGACAGGTCCACGGAGAAGCGCAGCAGCGCGCCTTTCTCCGGCAGCGGCGACGTGGAGTACCTGGACGCCAGGCCGATGTTGAGGGGCAAGGCAATGAGGATGGGGTACAGCCAGCCTCCGAACACCCCGACCAGAGCGCCTCGCAGCAGGCAGCAGGTGGGACAGTTGAGGTCCCCGGACAGCAGCGGCTGGGACACCGCGGTGTTGTACAGGGCGTACGTGGTGAGGAACGGCAGCACCGCCATCGGCAGGCTGGAGGCGAAGCGCGCCTGGCTGACGTTCAGGGCTCTGCGGTACAAGCTGTTGGAGATCAGGCCCACCAGGGCGGCGTTTCCCCCGAGATACAGCGGCCCGTAGAGGAAGTGCTTCTGCTCAATGTCAGGCAGCCGCTCGAAGTTCTTCATCAGCATTTCACTGATCACCACCCGATCCAGCGCCTCTCCCGAGAGGCTCTTCATCGCTGTGTTGTCTGACATCGTCGAAGTTGTCTATTAAAGTCTGTTTAAAGCCGCCACTCGTTTAAACGACTCATAAAATGAAAATAAGCTGCCCAGGAGCAAGGAAGCAGGGCGCAGACATGTTTTACCCAGGGTTCATAGCGATATTATTCAGTAATGAGTACTATTTTGCCCTGGGTACAACCTGACAGTCTGAGCCTCGCCCCCTTTCTCAAATTATCAAAACAAAGAACACACACACACACACACACACACACACACACACACACACACACACACACACACACACACACACACACACACACACACACACACACAGTATAAATATGAGTGAGTGTGTCTGTAGTTGTTGGTCTCTCTAAAGACTTGCAAGCAGTCCAGGGTGTATTCTGCCCATTGGCTCCAGCCCTGTGACCCTGAATAGGATAAAGTGAATAAACCCTCCTTCAACTGCTTAAAAAATACAAAAATGAGTCTCTTTTTCTTCTGATTTAATACCAATGCAATAAACCCATATGAATGTATGTGTATGTGATTGTTAACCTGTATTGGTTTGTTTTCATCATTTTGCCTATTTACACCTATCCCTTGTATTTCTGTTTATTTGTTTGCCTCTGTTCTCTTTGTTGTTTTTTTTATTTTTGTGTTGGATGATTCCATGCATGACTGTCACCACGAGAGTTTGTAAATGGTCTTGTTGAATAAAGTTTTTTTTTTTTTAATAAAAAAAAGCTCTCTCCACCTGACAGTCTGCGCTCAGGGTGGCAAATTCAAGCATTATGTGGGCGGTGCGTCGTCGTCTCATAGGGACTCTTGTATAAAGAAGATTCCAGACGTCGCCATCTTTGTACACGACAAGTCCGACTCGGTTTCCAAGTATTTTGATCATAACTTTGATTATAATCAGTAAACTTTCACTTTTGACCATCGCAGGTGTTATTTGAAGGTAAGGGCAGTTCTCAGATTCAAGCTTATAAGCTGCGTATTTGTTTATTCTACAGTTATTTTGCCTCTCTTCCGTTTGCTAACGTTAGCCACTTAGCTTTTGTGATGTTCGACGACTCGCCAACATGGCAGCCGTTTGTTCCGGTGTTGCCTTTACTCCTACAACATTATTTTACGTATAATATCGCATTTTATACCTCGTCGGCACGGTGGTATTTTCTTCCAACCATCTAATCAAATTCCAAACTGATTTGGTCTGTGTGTAATGTAATGTAATGGCTGTTGTTTTTTTGACGATGGATGCAGGCCTGTCGAGTGTGTTTGCGGCCTTCACGGCCGCTGAGTCCATGTGTTGATCATAAGTTTCCGCAGGCCTGAAGTGAAAACGAGCTACACAGTCACTATTCGTCTAAAATTAGGACATGTTAAAGTGTCTCTTAAAGTGTAATTTTCTGCAAAAAAATAATTTTAAATCTTGTTTTTTTTTCGTAATTCCGTTATAAACGGTAAAATATGTAAAAAATGGAAATGTTGCATTATTTAAGGATGTATATATTACAATTTATTATGATGATTATATACAAAGTGATTATTTACCGTGCTTTTGCGTACTTGGTTTTTAAAGCTTCCTTTCGATTGGCCTTGTTTGTTGACATTGAGCATGATTGAGTCATTACCACACACGGGTCAATGCTTGCACTCGTTAACCAGGGATTATGTCAGCATATTCTTATCTTTACAAGCAGAAACTGCTCAAAACCTATTGGGGAATGTACATGCCACAGTATTCTGTTTTATGTCGGTGTGTGCTTCCTGTAGTAACCCATGAGTGCTGTACACAACCAGAATACTCTGTAAGTCACTGGTTGGCCCAGAATAGTTGTTTGTAGGCAAACTCACTGAGGGCCATGATTAGTGAGTTTAGTTCATGGTAAATGCAGTGCTACAAGAATAAATATGAGCATATGCATTTTTGATTAGTTTAATTTTTAAATGTTCAAATTTTGCAGGATTTCTCAGTTTTTATTGCACTTTGGTGAACTATTATATCAGTACCTCACCATTTTTGTTATGTTTTTCAGATGCGTCACTTGAAGCGAATGCGCTCTCCTGATGTGTGGCTGGATGAGTACACCTGGGAAGAGAGAATGGCATTCCCTAAGAGGAGGAAAGGAGACTCGCACAGTAGCGAGAGAGAAAATAGGTCCAGAAGAACTGAGCGTCATCATAAAACGTATGAAGGGTAAATATCTGAGTGAAAAGCTGGGCATCTTGAGGTACAGGCATATTTTGCCCATCCCGTTTTTGTCAGCAGGCCAGCTGCATGAGACCGTACAACTGTTTTAAAAAAAATAAAAACATTTAGTATAGTTAAATATTTTATAAAAAGCAGATTAATTTGCAGAGCTGCTGTTTCAAGTCACATGAGATTGCCATGTACTTAACGTGGCGGGTGAGTGAATGGAAATATCCATCAGTCTGACTTTTAGAAGGGTAAAATTAGATGCGGCCAATCAAAGTGTAAACTACTGGCATGAGTTTTTGATGTGATAATCAGTTTTAGACCGAGTGCAGACAAGATATTTCAACAAGTTGATGGGTGTGTTGTTGAGCAATCTTTTTAAATGTATTTTTACAAAGTAGCTACACAGCCATTCACTGACAGTTCAGTGCTCAAATGTATATATTCAGTTCTTATTCTTAAGACAGCTAGATGTGGTTCATAGTCAATTTCATACTTTGCTATTTAGATTGCAGAACACAATAATAGTCCTCCATTTGTGTATTTAACTTTGTTTTTAACACTTTTTCACCACAACATTTCTTCAGTGTTGTGCAGTTATAGCTTTCTGTTATGGAATGCATGATGGCTCGTGGGGTTTCGATTCAATGTTTGCAGATCTGCTCTAATTTTAATCCTGTAGAGAGGCAGATTTGTCCCTGGACGACAACTGATACCAGCAAGGTGCCAAGGCCTTCTGGCTTTCTTAGTCTTTTTTAGATGCCTAAGAGCCAACATGAGCAGATTTTGTGACGGTTATTAGAAACATTAGGGAGAGACTTGTCCTCATGTCAAAATTCTAGGTATTCAATAGTAAGGCATCTTGTAGCAACTTTGGATTTAAAAGGAATCCGTAGTTTTTCTTGGATTTCTTGTTTTGGCCAAGAAGGGGTTAAGGTGTGACTCTGCAAATTTACAAGTGTAGAATCACCGATTGTATCAGGTTGTGATGTAGATTTTCTGCAACTTCCAAAATCTTCTACTCAGCTCTGCCAATGTGGTGCCCAGTCATGCATATGGCATCGCCAGGAAGAAAATACTTTGTTTACCGTGGAGGGTGGTCTTTAAATTATGGGGGGAAAAACAAGACAGTGATGGCTTTTCGTTGGTAGCTGATGTTTTTGTAGTCGTAAAAGTTGTATGTGTACGGCAGTAATTTCCAAATTACCTTCTCAGCCACTATTGAACAGATGGCCAGGTGTTTGGTGTCAGGTAAATCAGTATGTTGCTAATTACAAATGTTACATAAAAGGCTCGGGGGGATAGAGTGTCAGGTAAAAGGCAGATCATTCGCACCATCACAGCCACTTCTCATTTTAAAGCCCGACAACAGTGAAGAAACTGGGCCACATCTTACCTGACTGCCCTGCTTTGTTTTTGGTTTAACTGTGTTGTTTTTCTTTAACTGCAGGCATTACCTGGAGACCCGTAGTCAGAACCAGAGACTGGATTTTCACGAAGTCTACGTCTGCGACCACAGATTTGACATGGTTTGTGATGAGAACAGTCGTGAAGACTTCTGCCGAGACGAAGCTCTCGACTGGCACCACTACAGCAAGTCGTCTGGGCGCAGTGGTCGCAGCCGGCGAAGCAGCCGCCGGCAAAGGGACAAAAGACACAGACGCAGCCGCTCCCGACCCGGGTCGCCCTCGGTACGAGAACATCCTTTTCTTCTTCCCCTCCCCTTTGTCTATACCACCAAATCAAACGGGGTTGTTATTTAGCCAAAGCTTAACACTCATATCTTTGTCTTTCTGTATCTCCTCACTGTTAAGCATTATTTCATGTAATGACATGTAGTGGGCTGGGGTGGCACAGAACGTAAGGGGACACAGTAATTGACCTGAGATCTGTTTGGGTAGTGTTTTCCCAAGTAGAAAATGAACATGTATAGTAAACCCCATGTAGAAAAATTGCTGTTCTATCACGTAACATTTTTTTTTGTGTGCTACTCTGAGAAAGTCTCTCATCTGAAAATCTTGTTGCCATGTTTTTCTTCTGTAACACACACTATGTGGTGGCTGCCGGCCTATTTCTCTGATGGGGCTGAATTTGAATTTGCTGCTCCGTCCTTCCGTCCATTCGCCTGGTGGTGTTACTGAACGGGCTGAATCTATCCATCCCTACACCTCCCCCCCTTGGCCCGGTTGAATGAATGACGATGTCGCGTTGTGGTGGCCTGGTGCTGGCTGATGGGTTATTGATGTGATGGCGGATTGCGGCGGGTCCGGTGCAGAGGAGGAGCCATCACCGCAGGAAAAGATCCAGGAGTGTTGAGGATGATGGCGAGGGTCATCTCATCTATCACAGTGGAGACATGCTGAGAGCCAGATGTACAGAATATATACCTTTTTTTTCTACTGTTGTTCACACTTTCTCTCTTCACTCTCTTGTCTGGTTTTTATTTCCAAACATTCATATATTTCTTTTAGCTATTTGGGCTTGTAGACGTAAATGTTTTGGTTAGATTATAGCTCTATCAGTGTAACATTAAGTTTTGATTTATAAACAGAAGCCTAATTTAAATGTTTTGCTAAAATGAGAAATGTAACATCAGGCAGTGAATCAGCAAAAGGGCAATGCTTCACTTGTCAGTGCCTGACGTCTAACTTGAACTGTCTATTTCCTGTAGATGAGATTGTGTGTACACTAGGAGAGGGTGCCTTTGGGAAGGTCGTTGAATGCATTGATCACTCCAAGTAAGTACAAATAATCAAATACACTCACGCTTTAAGATGAGGAATCTTTTTTTTTTTTTTTTTATTCTAATTTGTTGACTTTGTACTCAAATACTTGTTTTTCTCTTGTTTTCCAGTGACGGGGCTCGAGTAGCTCTGAAGATCATAAAAAACATAGACCGCTACCGTGAGGCAGCTGTGTCTGAAGTAAAAGTTCTCGAACAGTTGAAGTCTCTCGACTCTGACAAGCGATAGTAAGTAACCGATAACGACACGAGGAGTGTTTCCATTGATGTACCTGTGTTCTAACATATACTCTTGTGTTCTTGCTATTAAAGCGCGTGCGTGCACATGCTGGACTGGTTTGACTACCACGGTCACGTCTGCATTGCTTTCGAGCTGCTTGGCCTCAGCACCTATGATTTCCTCAAGGAAAACAACTTCCAGCCGTTTTCTGTGGAACACATCAGGCACATGGCATATCAGATCATTCGAGCCATGCAGTGTGAGTATGACAAAGCCTTTTTAAAGGAAATTTGGTGTTTTTAAAAAAAAAAAGAAGTGCTCACTTGTTTAAAATGTATGAATTGTTTTCCTTCAGTTTTACACAAGAATAAGTTGACCCACACAGATTTGAAGCCTGAGAACATTCTGTTCATAAATTCAGAATACGATATGGAATACAACCGTGAAATGGTAAGTGTACTGAATAACTGAAGATTTAATCTTTTCTTTCGGCCATGTGAGCCTCATAATTGTATTTATTTTGTTTTGTTTCTGACTTTAGAAACGAGATGAAAGAAAATTAAAGAACCCAGACGTGAAAATCGTAGACTTTGGTAACGCCACATACGACCACGAGCACCATACCTCCGTGGTGTCTACTCGTCATTACCGCGCCCCCGAAGTCATTTTAGGTGAGTGCCGTTTGATTTGCTGCTCTCGAGTCTCTCAGACGGGTTAAGAATAGAGACGACTGGCGGGCGTGTCTTTCAGATTTGGGCTGGGACCATTCCTGTGACGTCTGGAGTGTCGGCTGCATCCTCATCGAGTACTACCTCGGATCTACTCTGTTCCAGGTAGGGGGCAGCAGAGAGCACAGTTTTTCTCAATAGTCTAGTTGTTGCTTTGTTCGATCGATTGTGTTTTGTTTTCGCAACCAGACACACGACAGTAAAGAGCATCTTGCTATGATGGAGAGAGTCCTTGGCCCAATCCCCAGAAACCTCCTGGAGAAAACCAAGTAAGAGTTCATTAGTGTTTGCAGCACACCTGGAATGACGGCTACTTCCTGCCGTCTGACGTTTGGTTTGTGTTGTACAGGAAGCGGCGATACGTTCACCGCTACAAGCTGGACTGGGACGTGCACAGCTCCTCCGGGAGATACGTCAGGAAGCACTGCAAACCCCTGAAGGTGAGGCAACATGTAGAGGCAGTGTCTGCGGAGGGACTTCGCAGCACTGAACTTTAAAAACTGGCATGCACTTTCCAATATTTACAGATCTTGGCCGTTACTGACCTCATGAACATTTGACGCCCTCTCAGCAGAACTTGTATGGGGGAAAGAAAAAAACATTCCCTCAGCCCTTGATCTGCATTCCTGCCACTTTAAAGCAACATGAAGCTTCAGTAAATGATTCTGACTGTTTAAACTGCAGGATTTATTTATCTTTCTAGTTTAGTGGACAGCGATACAAAGTGACAAGACATGAAGCAACAGATAACGGTTTCGAGGGAACAGAGCTAAAGATACTAATTTCCTAGAAAAGTAGTCATCCTTCATCTTTGTCCTGGCCTCTCAAAGTTTATGTTGTACAATATAATAAAGGGCTACAGTTTCTCACAGGTGTAAGTTGAAGGAAAGCATTTCTTGGTGGACTTGGAAAAATCTGTTAAATCTTCATCAGAAGTCTCGACAATTGAAGTTTGACTTTATCCAAATACATCTCAGTGCAGTTTGTCTCTCTACATTGACTCCTATATTATTATTATATTGGCTCCCATATGTGATGTTAAATCAAAGTGACTCATTCTGCTTCTTCCATCAGAATTACATGGCATCCAAGAGTGAAGACCACCTGCAGCTCTTCGACCTGATAGAGAAGATGATGGAGTACGACCCGGCCAAGCGTCTCAGTCTGGAGCAGGCCATGCGACACCCCTTCTTCTCCTCCTACCACAAGAGCAGCAGCAGCAAAAGGAGCCGCCGCAGCAGCAGCAAGAAAGAGTGAACTCCTGAATGTGACCTTTGTTACGACGCCCAACTCTCTGAGAGAGGTTGACTTTACTGACTGCATCAGTCCACTGCCCCGCTCCGCTGTGATTCTCAGTCTCACTCAACATGTTTCCAGTCATAGCATGTCTTTCTGTAATTCCTCGATGTCATGTTCGTTTATTTATTTGCTTTCATTCAAAATGATTGAAATGTTTTTTGGGTTTTTTTTTTTTTTTTTTTTTCAAAAAGTCTATTTTTTGGTGATTGTTTCTGGTGATGGTCGTTGTAGCAACTCTTGATTCTATTTCACCAGTGATTGATTGTAAAAAGAATTGTACATAGTTTTGTTCACATCTCTATTTGCTGGTTATGTAAAATTTGGTATTCTGTATTTTCAATAAACATGACAGTAAAACATGAAGCGTTCAAGTGATTGATCAATGGTGCAGTAGCGACGTTAAACCACACGGTGGCAGTAAGTAGCCTGTCAGGACACAAGTGATCTGAAGTGACAGTTCCATGGCATCAACACTTCACATTTATTAAAGCTTCATTGCAAAATGGAGATCAGGCTGCTTAAAATACAAAAGTTGTGAATTCCTTCCAAAGAAACTACGAAAAGCGTACAACTGAGCAGAATATATTTAAACGAATTGAGCCACTTGCAAAATAAATCACGCTTCGTGTAATAAAAGGGCATGGTTGCTTGTAGTGATATAGCATTATGCTATTAATACTTCAAGTTCAGTTTTGTTGAAGTACTTAATCCTTTTACTTTTTGAATCAAAGTAGGGTTTTGGTTGTTTTTTTGTTTTAAGTGCAGAATCGCTTCTTCCAGCCAAATGAGCCATTTATTTTAATTTTATTCATCGCATTGACTATTTTACATCCGTCATACAAGAAAGGTCCTATCTCCTGACCTCGGTCAGCGATCCCTGATTGGACGGAGCTGATCAGTGATCGGTGTCAATCAGCTGTCAGCCGGCAGCCTCCCACGTGGTCCGCAGGGCGGGTGAGTCTCAACTTTTTCGGAGGACAAAACAATTGGACGCGTCGGTAGTTGCGCTTCACGTGCGCGTAGGTTACTCTCTGAACCACAGACCTGCACGTCAGGAGGCGTCTCCCCCCCCCCCCTTCTCTCTCTCTCACTGGTTGGGGTCCAGATTACTCCCATCTGCGCTCGTTGTGAACCCGGCGCGCGCCGCCTCCAGCCTCCAACTCTAATTCAGTGCGTGTCGAACCGTCAGACTGGTTTGTTGTCTCGGTATTCAAAGGGAGAGCCTGGCTACACTTCGTTCCCAGACGTTCGTCACCAGATTCTGGTTATTCTTTCCTTCATCGCGAGGAGTTTGACGCTAAAAAACCCAAAACAAAAACAAAAACAAAAAAAAAACTAAAATGGATAAACACAGCGACTCCATCGCTGAGAGCAAGTCGGCGTGTCAGTGCGCCCCGCAGTCGGTGGTCCAGCGGTGGATGCCAGGTTTTCCCATCACCCTGTGCCTGCTGATGTCTCTGAGCTCCATCACCGTGTGTCTCCTCATGAGCTTCAAGACCCACCAGCTGGAGAACCGACTGCAGATGGAGATTGACAGGACGTCCATCTTCCAGCCTCCACACCAGTCCGTACTGAACGAGGATGGGACCCTACTTTCAGATCTGAGAGCCCCCATAGCAAAGTTCGTGGAAGAGGTACACGCCTGCTGCCGTTCTGGATATTATTGACAGTTGTTGATAAACACATGTTTTGTACCTGCGATCATTGCGCGGAGCCACCGCTTCCCGGTGCGTAAACCGTGCGTAATAATAAGGAACATGTGCGGAGAGATTTTGCAGATACACAAACAGGGCACTTTTTTTTTTTTTTTTTTTGGCAGCCGTGCGCTAATTATTCCCTGATAAATTCCTTTTAAATGCAAGACCTTAGGGATCTTACGAGCTTGCAGCTGGCCAATTACTCTGTGGTTATAGGTCTTTATGGGGTGACATGACCACTGATGATGAATACCAACCTGTAATTTATTCACAGGCGCACACACATTAAGCAAACTCCCCTCATTTAGAGCAGTATCCCCTACTGTCTATGGTAGAAACAATTATTTGCAAGCAATAGAAAACTGATTCCCTATAAACTCTGCTGTTGCACTGACAACCCACACATCAATGTAAACCTGTTGCCGCAATCTGTCTTTGTGTGTTTGCAGAAAGTGCTGGGTCTGATGCCGAAATTACGGACGGCTCGGGATGTTGGCCAAGAGTGCTCCTGTCCTCCAGGTATGGTTCTTTGTCACCTCTGGACCCGCCTCTGAAAGAAACAGAGGTGTTCAGTCTGCCTCTTCATATTTCAGGCAGTCCACAAACAACTGTCCGTCTGCTTGCGTGACCTTGTTTCCTTCTTTGTGTGGAAGGTCTCTGTAAGTGTGACAGCAGGGCATGGCCCTCAGCAGGCCAGCGGGGTGTGGGACATCCAGCCCTGCAGCCCTGCGGCCCCGTGTCAAGAGTGGTTGATGCTCACTTTAATAGATGGAGCAGCCGTGTGCCAAGGCTGGCCACGTTTGGCTGGTGGTGTTGGTTACAGGCGTCGCAAGAGCTCCTGGGATGGAGAACATTGTGTGACGCACATCGTGTTACACGTAGATTCCCATATTCAGCTGGGAGAATGAAAGAAAAATGGGTATTCATGTGTTCTGTTCAGGCATGGGCTTCTTTTGGACTGAGCTGCAGATCAGCTGTGTATTTAACAGTTAAAAGAGCTGTGACAGCCCACCTATTAAAAAGGAAAGTTGTTTCTAGACCCCCCCCCCAGGATGTGTTTTACTAAAGCTTGCATTCATGACATTCCTGTTTCTGTAACAAACAAAAAAAAAAAAAAAGTGGAATCTGGCCATCATTTCTCCTTGGGCTCATGTCTTTTGCTATATTGGCGTAATGAAAGCTGTATGCAGACGTTTAATTCCTACGATGCTTATCTGCGGACTTGAGGGAATTTCTCCTTTTCTCTTTCATCTCGGAGTCTGGGTGCGAGGAGCCTCTCACAACAAGAACAGGTGAAAGTGTTCACAAGTGGAATTTCTGGCCCACTTTCAACACATTCTGTTCTCCAGTCTGAGGTCTGCAGTGAAAATATGGCCGCTGAGTCTGTGAACTTGGTTACTTTTTGGATGCAGACCCACCTTCACGAGTCGGCATATTCCCATGAGTAAGACTCATTAGAAATGATTGATAATTGATTACAAGCTGATCAGAAGTCACATGCAGTGTACTTCTTCTCTGAATTTTCATGTAATCGCCCCCATCAGATGACATTTTCGTGTCAAATGTTGCGTCCAATTTTCCCGTCAATTTCACCGAACTGCTGTATAATCGAGTGGTTTTGGCGCTGCCATGCAGTCCTTTCGCAACAGTTCAGAAAGTCTATTTAAAGTCCTTCTTTGCAGTTTCTTGTCTGTAGATGTGGTGTGGCGCTTTGAGTGAAACAAAAGGCCTTTTTTTGTTGTTGTTGTTTATTGCGGGTTTGATTCAAGTTGAATGTCTGAGGACTGTTTTCTCATTTCTCAGCAATTAGATTGCTCAATACAGACTTGTTAACATTCCTACAAAAAATGTGTTTATTTCGAAATGGAGACTTTTCAGTCAATAAACTTTCTCTTTTTTAACTACCAGGGGTTTGCATGTGGGTATGTAAAGCGGTGCATGTAACTGTTGTAAATGTGTCCATATACATGCTGTTTTCTTTCTCTTTTTTTTGCAGTTCACCTGCATTTATCAGTTTACAGTTTGCAAGTGGCTGCGTGTGTGGCACTTGTCTGATTTTTTTTTTTTTGTCCCAGGGCCTTTGAGGGGCCGACAGAGGCATCTCTCTCAACACGACACTGTAAGAAGAGACACCCCCCCCCCCCCCCCCCCCTTTTTTTTTTACCACCAACTCTCACCACCTGTAACTTGAATCTCTTACCATCAGGATCACAGGCCAGGGTATTTCTGCCTCTATGTGTGTGAGAGATACCTCACCACACGGCACGAGTGGCATTTGTGCCATTAAAGCTATGCTCTCCGCATCAGAGCACTCACCTTTCAACATGCACTTGTACAAGGGCCCAAGAGGGGGCAGCACCTGCGCAGCAGCACTGAAAAACCATCATGTTGAGTATGCCAGAGTGATACTTCTGCTTCTTTGAGGTGCAATACAATATTTTCAGGCATGTCACTGCGAGTTTCCTCTCTCTCTCGTCCCGTCAGTGGATGCAGCATTGTGACACTTTTATGCCCCAAGTTCTCACTCGGACTGTCGTTAAGCTCTGGACAAACTGTCACCGGGTCCAACTCTGCTTACAAGCTTCAAGTGTTTGCAATTAACACCGGTCTGTTCCCTCAACATACGGGCCGCACACAACATATGCTCTCGCACACGGGACATTCATGTTCACCGGCGTTCATTACTTACACATGAGCACAACACCTCTGTGGTGCCTCGGCTAATTAGATTCATGTGGGGGCAGCATGTGTCCCATGCAGGGGAGAGTGTATTGTCATCTTTACAATTTGCATTTAAAGGCTGTTTAATGGGTCTCACACTGGCTGAGGGGCACAAAGTCTGCCCACACTTCGGCAGGGGGGCTAAAAGAAACTGCCAGCCAGAAACACCCATTAATATTAGTGAGTCAGCAGTCGCCGCAGGACCGCGCGTTCAAAGCGGTAATAGTAGTGTTTGCTTTTTGGCCAACCTGAGGATTTTTGTGGTCTTCGGTGGTGTGACCTTTTGAACTTTGAAAACATGATGCAAAAAAAAAAAAATCAACAAATGGCGATCTTTGGAGATTTGCATAGTTAATGACGCAGCGTTACAGAGGCTTGCAGAAGTTGTTTGTTTGCACTGTTTTCCACATACAGTCGCAGTTTTCTGTATTTTCTGTCACATATGTGGTGCAACAATGTTGGATATTCACATTGAACTTGATGAAGTATCTTTGGCTGCATGATGAAGTAACAGTTTTGAAGAGAAAACTGGACATTAATTGGCCAAAGCACAATGAGGCTGGTGTCGAATTACAAGCAGGCCAGTAGGCTGCCTACGAACTGGTAAATCAGGATCAGCACCGTGTTCCTGATCCGAGCTGGGAATCCAGGTGAAACCCTGCAGGTCGATGGTCCATCGTAGGTCAAACGCAGAAAGAAAGACTCACACCTGCAAGAACTTAAGAGTCGGATCACTTCAAATGCAGTTTTGGAAGAAAGTTCATGCAAATTTCACTCAAAAAGCTTCCAGCTGGACTTCATCTCCCCTTGAGTTGAGAGTGCTAACAACTCCTCTTGTGGTTCAATTATTTAGGATTAACATGTTTTCAGTTCATTAATTAGAAAAATATAGTATGATGTCTTCATGTGCATTGTATCCTGTTCGTTTTGAGCATGTTATGTCTGTGTAATCAACCCGAACCCGTGGTGCTGCTGTATTTAAGAGGTCAGACCTCTGTCTGTGTAGTCGGATCAATTTCCATCAGATAAGAGCTCATTGATACGCAGGCCTCCTATATTGATGTGTTTTACGTGTCGTATAATTAAGACGGCATGCTGCACAGCTGGAATTCTTCATGCATTTGGAAAATCGACGTACCAGCTCAACTACAGAACACAGAAATAAGAGATTGAAGTATTTCTTCTCTGAAGCCTTGTAGTCTTCTAATCCAGCAGATATTTTATTACCCCTCATGTCAAACCCGGAAAAAGCCCACGTGTGCTCCCAGCTTGTCGGAGGATTAGCGTCTCACCTCGGAGGCAGAAGGGACGCTGCGTGCTGTCGCTGCCCAGCATCCTGCTCTCCCACCTGGGAGAGTTGAGGGGGAAAGCCAGCCGCCTTTTGGAAGATGGAGACCCACAATGGAGCCGAAGTACCCCCAGGGCTGCTTTTTGTTTTTAAAGGTATAATAAATCTGACAGGAAGCTTGTAGCTACCTATACCATCTATCGCCAAAGGAACAATACATAAGGCATATAAGATCCATTAACGGCCATTTTAAAGCAATAAACTCAGGAAATTTGTTTTCATAAGTGGTCTTGTTTAAGATTTGTTCCACTATGGGCTGCAGCTACATTAAAAGGGCCGGACCTCAGCACTGTGTGCGTGCGTGCGTGCGTGCGTGCGTGTGTTTTGTGTGCACATGTTTGTTTTGATGTCTGCAGGCACATGTTTTAGTGCCGCTGCCGCTGCCTGACTGCATTACTTTAAATTCACGGTTGTATGAAGTCCGTTATGAGGAGAGTATCCTGTGGCAGTAAAATCCAGGTGTTTTATTTCTTTATGCTGGAGGGGAACGAGTGGGGAGTAAAATATACACTTTTTGAAAATTCTAAATGATTTCTGTCCCGCTGCTGTACGGAGTCAAGTGTCTGTGCATGCACGGTCGTGCTTTGAGGTTTTCCAGTGTTGGTCTGTCAGATGTTTTCTGTGGTATGAAACCGTCTCTTCTGGATGAAGATATAAGTCAGAACCAGACAAATTCAACTTTTAGTGGAGCCCACATTTATTTGCAGATCTGTGTTTTGTCAGCTACTGCACTTGACAGTATGTACGTTTCATAATTTATACGTCTGTTACAAAACAGACATATAAATTACATAACAGCTGTAGATGTAAATGTAAACGTAAACGTGGGTAACTGGTCTTCAAATATGTTACAGTTCAACAATCCCACTGTTTGACTTAACTAAGACAAATCTAGAAAACATGTCTAAATTCCATTGAAGAAATGTGATATTTCAACATACAGAACACAGACAGTATTTAAGTTATATTAATTAGTATAACCCAACTCTTATCACATCATATAAAAAAGAATCTTCTCTTAATCTCTTAACTATCTCGTTTACTAAAAAACAAGATCAGTCTGCATTGTCTCAATAATATAAATCAGAATCAGTTTGTGTTTCACGTGATAGAAATGAATGGAGGAAAGATTAAAGGCTCACTTTTCCTTTTTGACAAAGAACATAGTTCCACAACTGCATGTAAATGTAATGAGATGTAAAAAAATAAATAATTGAAATAAGCCACAGCATAACAGGAATATTCTTTAGAAAGTCTGACATCGACTCACATTGGCTCGAGAAAACAATGTTTCCTGAAGATCTTTTGAACCATGTTTTTCCAGTTCACTTCAAAACATGTTGATACCTTGTCAGGATGGTGGCATCCCAGTATCCTGGTATCCCAGTATCCTGGTATCCTGGTACGCTCCTTCCTCACAGCCACATTATCGCAGACACAGCCGTACTTGCAGCAGCTCAAATGCTCAGCTATGCGAGCTTTGCATTTCCAGGTTATACTCATCGTACAATTGTAGTTCCCCCGTCCCGTAAGAGAGTAATAAATATGAGTGACTCTTGGTGACTCATTCTTACTTGGAAGCCGATCTGCTGAAGTCACAGGCTGATTGAGGGAAAAGGTTATAGATTTGAATTCATAGGTTGGATTTAGCAATACAGTCCTGATCTGTGGTGAATACAGAACACACATTAGTGTCTTTTGACGTTTGAAGCGAAACACTGCTTCTTACAAGTATTTATACCGATTTACAGTTACATCTTATTGCCCCTTTTCACTAAGAAGAACCACACAAGTTGATATGCATGGACAACACTGCAGCACGTAAGATTTGTTGAAATAGTAAAATGACTCGTACATGCTGTTAAAACAACAATTAAACACTCTGTTAACCATTACTATTATGGGCAGCCATCTTGAAAAACAAAACACAGGGTCCTCAGAGCTGCCCTGAGTTTATCATTACTGTATTGATCCGAATGATTAAAGACTTTAGTTACTTCAGTCTGAAACTCCCAAAATTCTGCAATTATGCTCAGATAAGATGGACGACACAACTAATTGATGTGGCCGGGCTTTCAGCATGTTCAGTTCCCACTCACCCTCACGCTTGCTGCTAATATAGCTAATAACACCCTCCCACACACACGCACGCACGCACACACACACACACGCGCACATCCACATCCCTCCCCTCCCTGTCTCTCATCACCTTTATTTTTTATTAAAGTTAGCTTTGTAAAACCACAATGTTTAACAGCACAGCCAATATTCTTCCTGTTGGAAAATAAACAGCTGGACGCAGGTCGGCCATTCGGCAAGACGGGGAAATCCACAATGACTTGAGGAGTGCGCAGAGGAGCAAAGGGGGTGGGAACCGACGCCCCAAGGCGTGAGGGACACATGCAACTGCTACAAGGAACTGTCTCAATAATAGAATAAAGTTGGCTGCAATAACCAGTTGACTTAATATCGTCTTAGTTGTCACAATTTGGCTGCGGTCGTTAAAAGCAGGAATTCACGTGGAGCAGATATTCCAAAGGATCCATGTGTTTATGTTTTAGCATGAGATTGTAGGTCATCACCTTTTGGCTCGCAGCAGAAACAGTGGGAGAAGCAGCCAGCTATTGAGAAACCGCATGTTTATATTTATATCATTGTCTCGTCTCAGGTCAGTCTGAGAGCAGAGGAAGTACTCAGGCACAGTTTTCTCACGTGCAGCACATCTCTGCTGGCATGAACCAAAACACAAGGGTTATTTCCTTCTGCAGCAGAAACCGAGAGGGGATGAGTGTGTTTTATTACCATCGGTGGACATAAATCTGAAGCACGTCCACATTTTGAGCGATATTGCACATTGGACGCGTCCATTCTTTACCACTTTACCAAGACGGGGTCATTTGGGATCCAATGGCAAAAGTCACTGTCCTGGTTGAGGTTTATATTATTAATAAATCAGATAAATATTAGGAAGGCGTATTTTAACCATTAGAATTAATTTTGTAACAATATTAATTTCAACATCTCCTGAACTGGGCTGTTCTGAAATCAGAAGTTTATCAATTTAAAGTCACGTGGCATCGAGTTTACACTTGATTTAACAGGAACATGCTTCGCAGTTGCACGTGAATTGAAAACGCCAATTGTTTTCAGCAGCTCAGTGTGCATCAAAAGCATCAAGTGGTGAGTCAAACCTGAGGGACATAAATCTTCAGTCTTGCATTGATCTAATAGCGTCACCACCGAATCATCCACAGTGATCCTGCAGCTATTAAAGCAGAGTATGGTGCTTGAAATGTATTTGTTGCAGTTGTGTCTTCTGCCTAGTATTCATTTGTGTAGTCATAGGCCCATCCTCTATACCGCTTTATTCACCTTATGATCGGGTGGCCGAATATCTTGCCTTTTACAAAGCAGTTGTGATAATCCAAAACGGAAATGATATCCAGCTTGAGAATAAAGTGGAGATAACGCTATAGTAAAGGTTTTTTGTCTTAAATATGTCAGTCAGTCAGCATCACTGTATTTTAAAAACATTTTCTCTCAGATGTCGTATTTGCAGGATGAGCCGACACAGCTTTGAGGAGGCGGAGCTGCAAAAGAGGGCAGAGCAGCGACAAATGTGGAAACTATTATGATGTTTTGTTTAATTACCACAAGTGGCAGGTGATGAGGAGAATAGCCTTTTAACGGTGGGGGCAGAGAAACTCTTTAACACCACCATGTGGCCTCTTGCTGCTGACGGCATCACGAGGTCTAACAATCCCTCTCTGTGCTGCTCTGTGTGACTGAACCGCTTTAATAATGGATCTGATTTGACAACGCCGCGAGGATCTGGGAGCTAAATATTGTGAATGTATGTGTTTTGAGGAGTAAAAAAAATAACGTTATCACTTCAACGCTGCACCAGACCTGCGAGGCATTTAAAGAGGCTTTCATTGTAATCCCATCATCTGTTAAGATGTCCACAACGGATAGAGATTCATAGAAACAAGTTTCCAGTGTCGGCATTTATGGGTCAGTTAATCCGTCAGGAATGTGGCGAGGCCGAATCCAGCTGCACGCAAACACACCTGGATTTATTGGACAGATTGCATCGCTGGAGCCGAACCCAGACAAACAGGGAGGCCGAGTTGGTGCAGAGGTTATTGTTTATCTTCCATCGGCCCCAGACGCAGGGGCAACAATCTGGGTATGTCCCCCTCTCCCTGACCGGGAGCCATGGGGGCTGCTGGAAGTGTGAAGCAGAGCATAGGTGATCCAGATGGGATTGTTGTGCCTGAACGTGCCCCTGCTTATTGTAAAAGCTCCTGGACAGACTCGCCACTCTCCCAGCACCTCTTTAATGAGAGCCGAGCTCATAAAACTGAGCCCGAAACCTTTGAACAAGCCCTCAGCATCACTGGTGCGTGTTATTCTGTCCTCGCAGGGAGGCAAGGCCATGTTGGACCATAGTGCAGGATGCCTATCAACAACTTAACACCACCGCTTTGAGGGAGGGGCATATTTACATGTGTCGGGCCTGCTTTCTCTCTCCATTTGACCTCTTTATTGGCATCTTTCATTTTAGTCCCTGTACTATTTAATTGTTGTTTTTTTTTTCTTGTGGGCTCTCTTCATGCAGTTTTAGCTCTCTCTCCATTCTTGTCTGTATTTATATTTCCAGGGGTGTATATGCAGGGCAGGGTCTGGGGTCTGGATGGTGTGAGGCTGCAGCACATCCAGTTTGGGTCAGTCTGTTTGCTGATTGTATACATTAACCTAAAGTTCAGCCAGGAGTGAGTGTGGAGGAAGGGTGATGGTTATCGCGCATACTGTAAACATACAATGAAGATATGCAGGTGGGCTTTCACGGGGTAAGTCGGTAGTCCCACAGGTGTGTCTGCAACAAGCCCGTTTTTCTGTACTTTGTTAAATTCTATTTTATCCTGCTGTAATTTACTGAAATAGAAATGTAGATGACTTATGGACTCTGAAAAATTTATTTATTCTAAGATTTAAGCAAAAAAAAAACCATCACTGTGGAATTCCTATATATGCCTAAATGGACACATAAAAAAAAAAAAAAAGAAACTTTTGGTGGTAAAAGTTAACCAACCAAGACGTATGAGGTTGTTCTGCACTCATGTTTACAACCAGATGGAACACATCCACGGCTTGACATCGAACCACAGTGTCTCCAATTAAACCATCAAGTTGATTTGTGTGTGAAACGGCCTGGGCTGTTGACCCAGTTTAGGCATTTTCCAGTTTTATTCCCGAGCAGAACCATACCAATGCCCTCTAACATTACCCCGTCGAAGTTGATTGGACCGCCGCTTGGCAACGCTTGCACAGTGGTGCAGCATGAACATCCAGCAATGTGTTGCAACTCCACCTTTGTATGTTTCTCTTTTTGTGCCAGCAGGTCCGCGGCCTAGCTGTGCCGCGACTCTGTGATAATCTGTGTTGAGCGAGTGCTAATTGGTGCACAGTGGTGGTGGACACACACACACACACACACACACACACACACACACACACACACACACACACACACACACACACATCCTGACTTGCCGCCATTAAATTGAACCACTTGGTTTCGGTCAGGAAGGCTGTCGCTGCCGACACTGCCCGGGCCATATGGAGGCACAGATGGAGCGGGTGGGGGAGGAGGAATACGGAGAGACTAACTATAGTGAAATATACTGCACATGTTGAAACTTTAAAAAAAAAAAAAAATTTTTTATCAGAGTTCCATCTGTTTTTTACATGTTGAGCAAATGTTGGTGTGTGCCTACATTCTTGTTTGCATGCGTGTAAGTACAGCCTATGTGTGGGCCTGCATGTTAGCTCACCTTGTGTGTGTGTGTGTGTTGTAATTGTCATGCATGACCGTGTGTGTTCCTCTAGTTCTGCATAGCATCCAACAGCCCATCTCCATTGCCCGCCTCTGTAGCGGCTTCTTATCTGCATATTTGCTGTTCCTCTCGAATCATAAGAAAATGAGTCCTGAGTGCATTTTGGGAGCCAGGAGAGTCTATCGCAGATGTCCAGCCAGGTTGGGTTACACACGAGATATCTGGATTGAACATGTGGAGAATCTATCAGGTCTACCATCTCTTCCCTCTCATTCTCTCATTTTGTGTCTCCCTGCATTCAAATTTTGTTTCCCCTCATTTCTTTCCCTGACCTTTCCCTCCACATCTGGTCTTCCTGGTGTGTGTGTGTGTGTGTGTGTGTGTGTGTGTGTGTGTGTGTGTGTGTGTGTGTGTGTGTGTGTGTGTGTGTGTGTGTGTGTGTGTGTGTGTGTGTGTGTGTGTGTGTGTGTGTGTGTGTGTGTGTGTGTGTGTGTGTGTGTGTGTGTGTGAGGTATAAGTTAACAGACAGTGTTATGTTTCATGTGTCACAACACTGACAGACGTAAGCGAAAAATAAACTTGAAGTCATTCAAACATCCACCCGAATGCACTCACACGCATTTTAATAGCAGCGTCGCTGTTTTACTTGCTGTTAATACTTGCTGTTAATACTTGTTAAATCAAGGCACCGTGGGATACACATTTGGAACTGAGCAGGTCCTTTTTTGGGGGGGTTTGTTTATTTACTTGGAGAGTTTTCTCACGTCCATGTGGTTCTGATTGTGTGATTTGGAACAAAGAGTGGGATGAGTGGAGGGGGTAGAGAGAGAGAGAGAGGGGAAGGGTGGAGGGAGTGACGGAGAAACTACAATGTTACACAAATGAATGACTAATTTAAATTCTGTGACGTGTGTAGATCAAATCTGAAATCACAATTCATTTCAGTGTCTCTTGTCACTTTATATTTTCCTCTAGCTCGTCTCAATATGCAAATGTAGTATTCTGCAAACACAGTTTGGCAGGAAAAGCTGCCTGCTCTGCATCAAGCCTCTTTTTTCACTTTATAAATAACAAGACATATGGGTGAAACCAAAGATTGAACAAAAAAAGTATGTATACACAGCAAAAACAGCCCAAATTGGCCCTTAAATAGGGAACCTGTTTATTAGAGACTATGGGCCAATAAGGAGACTTGACCCAAATCAAGCAGTTTATCATAAGACATGTTGTTGAGAGTCAGAGCCAAACCACCAGTGCACAAACTCTAAAGTTGACATAATTGGAAGAATTGGCTCGATGCACAATGTTGTCATCTAAGAAGCACAATTATTAACTCGGGCAGGAGAAAAGTACCCCCGATCAGATTAATAAGCACAATTGTGTATGTCATGGGGTGTCAAGATGGGAGGTAGGATTGGAAGCATGCTTGTCTCTCACACAAAAAAAAAAATCTGGCTTTGTTTCATGCCTTGAAAGCTTTTCCACACAACGCTGAGTCATTCGAGCATTCGCCGCTGCAAACTGACCAACTGCAGGAAAACGGCCCTGAAATGGTGAATCTCGCAGTGTTTTCGGTTTCTAAACCACATTCAGCGTCTGCAACAGCTTTGATGTCGACGTGATATGCCACTGATGAGTGACGACCATGCGCCTGTAAACTTTTCCTTTATCCATTCTGTTTTGCGGCAGGATACTTCTGGATTAAATCACAGCCAAACATGTCTCCTTTATCAGATGCTTGTGCAACAAACAGAAGAATGATTTTGGGCAGTGTTTGATCTGGCAGATGTGCACAAGGATTTTAACTGCCTGCTACTATCTCCGAAGAGCCTAACTACTATTATTTTCAGAAAATACTCAAAAAGTGAAAGTGAAAATACTCATTTCGTGAAATATTGTTTACCCTGGGACGTTTGTTGTATCTGGCACATTTAGCAAACAGAACATGCCATTGAGCTTTCTTTTTAACAAGCAAAAGTCTGAGAACCATCTCTCCTGGCGTGCGGATGCAGAAGCTTTAATTAGATCAGACAGATGTGAGAAATTGTCTGTCTGGTCCACCAATTAATTTGCTCAACTGATCTTGTTTGGCCTAATCTTGCCTGAACTTTTAAACTCTCCTTTGTCACTCTATCAGTCTCTGTTTTCTCCTCAATCAGGAGGACAGACAGTGGTAAATGGAGCGTAAGTGCCCAGATGTTTATCTTTCCTGTCCAGGATTTTGCTCGGCGCAGGCTTGAACACTCTGCATGGGCCTGGATGGCTGTTTGATTGTACTTGTGGACAAAGTAGTGGGAGACGAGGCACAGTGTGGTTTTTGTATGTGAGCTAAAAGTGGGCAGATGGGGTGACTGCTGGAGACCGGCGGGGATAAAAGGGTGTGGAAGTCCTGTGTGTACCCCAAGCAAACAACCCAGATAAGATCTGAATGGAGGCGGCGCAGCTGGAAGCCTTCCTGCGTTGACCCCTTTCTCTGCCTCTCTCACATTCCTTCAAGCCCTCCGCTGCCCTCCTTCTCACTGCGTCCCCCGATTTTATTCCCCTTACATCTCCTCTCCGACTTGAGCTCATTCTCCCGCTCCCGACTCGCAGCCCGTTGGTCCATACATTATCTTTTTTTTTCAAACAACATCCTCGTGTCTGGAGTTTGCCGTAGATCGTTTTTCTCCTTCTGTGCGGCGTCTCCCCTTCTGTTCTTCACTTTACTGCCTCTCTCGTCTCCGCCCCCCCTCCTCATCGTAGCAGGACCTCAGTAAAGTGGGGTCACCCTTTAGCAAGTAATGCTGTGTCTTTCCTCTGTTTCTCCCCTGCACTTTGACTACCTTCATTAATATTGGCTTCTCTAAACTGACTGATCGCCTTTCATGTTTTCCCCTGGGCCATGTTCTAGACATGACAGTAGACCTAACATTTCAAAGGAAGGCCTCTCCGCTGGGGCATGTAAGGTTTTTCATTGAATTTACATGCGTGTGTGTGTGTGTGTGTGTGTGTGTGTCTCCATGTTGGACGGGATCAAGACAAAGCAAAAACAGAGCAAAGCAGCTGTGCTTGTTATCTTTCGAGGCCTGATTTCATATCGCCAAGTGAAGTCATTACAGTTCACGTCGTTCATCAGGAGCCAGAAGCAGCCGAGTTTCTTTGTTCTGCTGCTAAACGACTTTATGTGTCACATGAAAATAAAAGTGTGCGGGTGATAAGGGGGGTGGAAAGTGAGACGCGGGATAGAAATAGGAAACCCTGTCAGTCTGTGTTGTCTTGGAATGATTGTCGTGTATATTTAGCTCGGTGTGGATGGTGACACAAAGACAGCTGTTGTTGCCAGCTCAATTCTATTTTGGCCGTGCATTGGTCCCTCCTGTCATTTTAACCAGAGCCATGTCTGTAAATATCTGTGCCGCTGACAGAGTGTTGAGGCAAAGCGCACACTGCACAACTAAGATCCTATCTCGTATTATTACAGCCCAGACTGCAGGGATCTTACAACTGAAATTAAGTGAACTCGGGCTCAGGTTCAGTGTTAGATATTGGCCACAGCCTCCTCCAGCATCACTGACGCCGTTTATCCAGTTTCCCGTGTCCAGTAATAATCCTTACCCATTAACCTCACAACCCCCTTGACCTTTTTGCAACAGTGGAGGCCCGTAAGCTCTCCTGCTGTAAGCTTCAAACCCTAACAAGTCCTATTTAGTGCGTCCAGCAGGAAGTGCAGCCTCCCCTCTGCCCACCTCCATCCCCGAAACCCCACCGTCCTGCCCAAACACAAACTCTTCTCCTGTTCCTTTTGGGAACAAACAACTCCCAGAAGCCTTACAGAAGTGTAATGAGGTGAAGGAGTCCACAAACACAGTGATGATATATGAATGTCTGTCAACGTCTTGATAAATATGTGACGCACGCATTTATTTATAAAAGATTTCAATCACTTCACCTCTGCCCTCATAAATGTCCAAATCTCAGCTCAACTTTTTGCAGTTTTTCTTTCCTGCATGCAAGCGGACTATTTTAAGGAGCAACAAATGTCAGCTTTGCCTGCCAACGCTGTGAAGACCGTAATGGTACACTCACAAGCACAAACTGCCTAAACAAAGAAAAAAAATAAGCACTCTCCATCAAAATAAATGCAAGGCCGTTGCTTTGCTCTATAAATACATTTTCATTTGATTCTTGTATTTTCATGATTGTAACACACGTTGGTCAGGGACAAAGATGTAACCCACTGGCTTTAAAATGATCTAAATAGGGTATTTGGATGTTTAATTCAAAAATCAAGTCAAAGGAAATAAGTTCTTGACTACATCCTGTCATGTGACACAGTATTTGGTATTGTATTGAAACGATCCCATCTGCAAAGTAACATTGTGTGAAAATATAAATCATAGAGCAACATTTTTAAGTCGGTGCGCTTTTGACTTAAAGACCCATGCGTAATGAACATCGTCGTGAGACTAATCATATTTGAACCCCTGTCTTACAGTGTGCTGCAAGAATGCAAAGTGGTACTTTAGCAGTATTCAATTTGAAATGTACACAAATGTACATTACTGGCGTATGTTAGACATTATTCATTATGGCTTGAGGATGTAAAACTAGACTCTGCAGCACCACTGTTTGAGACCTTTGAACTCTTTATACAGTATGACTGAGGAGGAAAGGGGGCGAGTGGTCTTAGTGTGGGGCAGAGAGTAACTGGGTAAGCAGCAGAATTGGAGGGGGGGGGTTGAGGGCGGCGTCGTTGAAAGTTTCACAACAGGTTTGATCTGCATGCTTGAGGGGGTCAGATGGCCTCTTACAAAAAAAAAAAAAAAAAAAAAAAAAAAAAGGATCGGATGACTTGGCTTTTATGCTGTTGAAGTTGTCCGTTTGTCTGTCACTCAGCGGGACTGTTTACAGGTCTGCCAAATGTCACTCATCATTCACACACACACACACACACACACACACACACACACACACACACACACACACACACACACACACACACACACACACACACACACACACACACACACACACACACACACACACACACCTTTTGCTGAACTGATTTGCAGATTTACTATTTAATTCATAGTCAGAACTACTAGTTACATAAACCCCATCTTTTCACCAACATTAATCTACCAATAGCCTGACCATGGACATGTTTTCACCTAAAAATGTATTTATTACCATAATATAACTTTAAATTTTTGTGCTCACAGATGGAGTTAGTGTACAATCAAGTGTAGGTCCCCAGTAATAGAGGAAAATAAAGACACACACACACACACACACACACACACACTGCTCTCGTCCTTGCCCGTCAGACAAATATCTGGCCCCTGGCCGATACACTGCTCAGCTGTGGCTGATGTTGAAGTTGGACAAGAAGCTGTGTTGAGTTAGTCGAACTGTTTTTGGAACCATATAACACAAAACAAAAAGAGCCCAAGGAGAACATCTAACCTGGTTACAGAGCGCAAACAAATACGTTTCAATACAGGGGCCAGTATAAACAGGTATATGACTATGTACACAACGTTACATGCCAGGATACATGCAAAACCATGTAACCGTAAGCGTATGCGATAGAGAAACACAGTCATACATTCTGGGTCCAGTCCAACAAACCCCTGAAGGCGCTCAGCTCACTGCACCCAGTGTCCGAGCGCACAGGCACACAAACACTGAGCTGACATTAACTAACAACCACAGGAGGCAAAGAAAAGAACCAGCAAACATCAGTGGTATCCCCTCCTGATCCCAATTTTCTTCTTCTCCCCATAGGGCCGCAGAATGAGGCTATTGTTGTCTGTCTGCTCTCTCTTCATTCCAGTCCTCATCTATTGCTTTTTTTTTTTCTGTTCACCCTAAACAATTGTGCTTTTCCCATAGTTAGGGTATCATGTATGATTGACATCAAGCGTGGAAAAATGTCCTCCATCTTACATTGGAGACCAACGACGTGCCCTTCTCTCCTGCTGGTTGTGATTGTACGTGTGGTATTGGGCTCTTCAGTCTCTTGTACTGGAGTGTCACATTTGTTCTATGTGGTGTGGTATTGCGGTAACACTGAAGGAACGGGGGGGGGGGGGTCAGACATGCTAAAAAGGATTCCTCTTCAAAGTGAATAAAAACAGTCTTCAGAGAGTAACAATCCTGTTTTCGTTCACATTTCTTTCACGCACTGACATAAACAGCCATGTGTGCCCATTTAAGGTGGACCGATGCTCCTGTCTCCAATTAGGTGTTTTCTGCAAGTGTAGCCCATGTGTGCACAGTATGATGCTACCTTTGCCCCTGGAAGCGCACTCACACACTCGCACAGCGGCAGAAAAGCATCACGGCCATGCGCTTTGGCGAACAGAGCCTTCATCTGGCTGTCATAATGAACAACAGTGCCTCGTCCATTGACGAAGAACAGGAGACGTTTACAGTATTTCTCTGGATGTTTGCAGCAGAGAGGGACCTTCTTTATGTGTACTGATATTATCAAAGAAGTGTAAAGTCAAGTCGTAAATTTTGTGGTTGAAGCGCTTTAGTGGGACCATCACTGGTAATTCCTCATTTTATAGCCCTGTTAGTGTGGATCAGACAGACTTTTTTTCAATAAGTGTTGGAAGGATTGCCATGAAATTTGCTACAGACATCCGCTGACTTCATTTAGTGCCACCAGAAAGTTTACATTTGTGGTTTTGGGTAAAACCTCTCAACAGCAATTGGATACAATGTTATAAAAAATGGATTCTGCTGTATTATGCATTTTTATTGTAAATATTAACACACTGTTGAACAGCACACCAAGGTCTCGTTTAACTCCTCCTCATCCCAAAGTAAATGGAATCTTGGCTCTAAACAGGACATGACATCAACTTCCAATACTTGTAATGTGTTTGCAGGAAATGGGGAGAGGAAGATAAATTTACCCACATTTGAACCACGTATCGGTTGTGATTACTCTATACTGGATGTATTTTAACATTTAAAAGAAAAAAGGAAATACAAGGATTTTTTATAAATACATTTATGTTATTAATACATTCATTTCATTTGAAATAGCTGGTAAGTCTTTATCTGCAACTGTTGTGTACACTGACGGTTTAGTATTGAAGCTCATTTTGATTTGTTTCTATGACACTTGGATCCAATTCAGTTCTAAAAATGCATCTATTTATAAAATGACTTGGTGTTGTCCTCCACATTTAGTCAATATTTCTTCCTAAAATGAAGTATTAATGCCAAGAAAAATTTGCTGAAGCTCTTTGGCGCTGATGTAGAGCGACAGAGCTTTATGATAAAACTAATGAAGTGGGGGGGGAATCTGTATATTAACATAAAGTCAATCTTCATGATAACTCATACAATATAAAACATGGCCTTGCAGACTGAAGGCCATAACAGAAACTTTACCCACTCTTCTCTGCTGTAATATACATACGTAATCAAACACCAAGCCTTTAAACCCACACTTCATATTTTGACCAGATTCAATCAGAAACTCATGTTTTGGGCTAGATTTTCATTTATTAATATGTAATGTTGAATTGATCTCAAATCTAATCCCATTTCTGTGGCCACAATCCTGCTTCATCCTCGGTTCCTGTCGGTTTCTGAAAATCCTTTGTAAGCTGGATTCAACCAAAACCACCACTGTCACTTCTAATTGACGGGGATTCGGTTGTTATTTGATTGGCGCACCGGCCTTTTTCTCACTGATTCAGTCAAGATGTTTTCACTGTGGAGGACCGTAGCAGAACAACACTGTGATGAGGTTGCCAGCACATGACTTGACTCAGCTCACACCTGGACACCAGTCAACGAGGCTGGAAGTGGAATCACGCGCCTCTTCTTCCACCGTGCCCGCCGCCTGTTCTCGCCGCTGTTTTGTGCTTTTTTTGTCTCAATAAGTTAATTATCCCCTCTCCTGTGTTCTCCTTTCCTCTCCAAGTTAAGATACAGATGTTAAGACCATTTGCTAGATTGTCTGCGCCAGAGACTGGGGTATAAACGGTGGACAGTAAAAGTCTCAGACCACTGTAGAACATGATCCTCGGTGTGCTGTTAACCATCAGCTGACCTCAGTTGATCCCTCTTTATTTTTTTTTCTCCTCCTCTCTTTTCCCTCATGTTGAATCTTCCAACCATCATCTCCATTAGTCTTTCACAATTCCTGACTCCTTCCATTTTTCTGTATGTGGGGATTTAGATTTTTTTTTCCAAAAATATTTGGGGGTTTACTAATTTGATGGGTTTGGGAAAAGCAAGTGATCACTGGTCAAAGTCAAAAGCATAATGGTACGCTAATTAACAGCAGAGTATTTAGGTCATGCTTGTGTGTTTTCCAAGCAATACTTGAGGTAATACAGACTTAAATTGTATTGTCCATTATAGAAAACCGCAATCATGGAATAACCCCAGTGAATTTAATGAAGTACCGGGAAAGATTAGTCGGTTGAATCCAGATCTGCTATTTAAAGAGCAAGACTTTTCCACTCACTTACCCATCTGCTGACCCAAGCAGACCCTAATGTCTTAGGAAACATAATTTTTTTTTTCCCTGTTCATTTCCTCCACAGCTCTCAGGACACAGAATACTCTGGGGCTCCCTGAATGTGAGCCCTCATTCACCCGTTATAGCCCACATGTGTCACCAGAGACACGCGCATTAGCCTATTAGCACACTAAATAGCCCTCTCTAAATTCCCCTGATGGTTTTAATGAAGCCACTTGCTCGGGGGATCAGAGCGCTGGTGTTAAATTTAGGCTTTCAATAAACTTCCCATATGTTCCACTATTGTCAGACAGCAGGCACAAGCGTGGTGTTCAGCTGGTGTAAACTTAGTACCTGATGATCACGTCCAGAGGCCGGAGATGAGCAGAAGAGATCATCACCTCGGCCCGGAGACGGATAGCTGGTAATAGATGTGTTACCATAGCGAGGATGTATAGATAGACAAAGTGACAGACTACTGGAGGTGTGAAATGAAAGCACCCGGTCCGGAAAAAAAGAGAAGGCAAATCCTGGGAGGAATTGTGGGGCCGTGACCCCTGACAGGTGTGGACGATGAATGGCATCATTGCAGGATTTATAAGGGATGGATAAAGACGGCAGGGGTTGGATGGAGTTGCCCACACATAGTGGAAAGAAGTTGCAGGAGCGTATCGCACATCAACACTTCACCGGTCCTGCTTCCTGTTTTGCGTGTGTGTGTTGGAGAAGGAGACATGTGTGCTCACTCTTTAAGGATCCTATAACATCTGTAGTCCAAGTATCTTTTACATCTCGTTGAAACTTTGAATAATATTTTTTGCCCCCTCTTTCTTGTTCAAATGTATTTTCCTGAACACACCAACACATCACTCAGCAAATCTGACTTGTCCAATGTTTTCCTACCTTCATATATAGTACTGTATATTGGACTTATGCTAATGAGGAGTTCACCTGCCAAACCAGAAAAAGACAAATATACTTCAGAGTTGAACATAAAGGAATTGCTTCACTGTCAGTGTCAGACTCCTGCTGCCGGTCTGTTTACGTTTGACTGGATTGAGCTGATGCAGACTCCACTCACACATGAAAGAAGCGTTTAGTTGCGTACTGGTAATTTTCATTCAGGTGTCGCAATTTCTCTATCCTTAAAAACATCCATTCCGAATTTTTATCGCATTTAAGTCACAAGGTGTAAAATGGTATTTTTCTTTTTTGTCAATTTCACACTTTACAAAAGATTTAATTGTACTGTATATAATTTAGAAACATTATTTAGATAAAAAAAAAAAAAGAGGACATGTGGCTTGGCTTTGAAATGATTCATACTCAAAGATGAAAATATATATAACAAAATAATCCCTAATTCAGATAGGCTTACGCCACATGCTTCATCTCTAAAACTAATCTCTTTTTGACAATTATGACATAATTTTCATTTGGAACAATGATAAGATGCAGAAATGATAAATGAAAGTATCTTTTTGAGTCATGAATGTTTTGTCTGAAAAGTAATTTACAGCTGCAGTCAGATAATTGTTGACAGGACAAAGAACGAGGCCAGATTCCATATTTTGATCTCTGTTGACTTTTTTGTGGTTTTCAAACAAGCGTTTGCTTTTGAGATTTTATAAAGACAAACATTATCACTGGATAGAACGGGAACATTGAGTATTTGCCCGGCTAAAGTCGTTGAGCTCATTCTGGTACTATCACTCTTAATAACATCCTTTCTTTGAGTAAATACAGGAATATCCAACAAAGTGCAATTAAGGACAATTTAATACGCCGCTTTTACTGTCTGTCGTTGTTCCACTAGCTATCTGGTGAATGAGAGTGGTATTAAGTGAAAGAGGTCAGACTGGGTGACGTTGGCTTGGTATATTGAGGATCGGAGTGAGGCATCGGGGTGTGGCTGCTATTTGGCTTTTCATTTGTGGTTGTGTGTGTGTGTGTGTGTGTGTGTGTGTGTGTGTGTGTGTGTGTGTGCGTGTGTGCGTGTGTGCGTGTGTGCGTGTGTGCGTGTGTGCGTGTGTGCGTGTGTGCGTGCGTGCGTGCGTGCGTGCGTGCGTGCGTGCGTGCGTGCGTGCGTGCGTGCGTGCGCGTGCTGCAAGAGATCTGGCAAATCCTCAGTGATGGAGGACAGGATGCCAGGCACCACTGGGAATGTTGGGAATGCTGGATGCCCTTTCACTTTGACCTGTATTTGTTGTGTGTGTGCGTGTGTTTACGGGTGTGTGTGTAAGAGAGATAAGTGAGAAAACTGACGGTGTCAGCGAGTGTCCTTGAGGAGTGCACAAGATTACAAACATCAGTGGTCCTCTGCATGGACTAAACCTACTGCCAGCCGAGCAAACCGTACTAATACGTTTTCCATTGCGGCAGTTGCAAATAGACGCTCATCACACTGAGCTTGTTTCATTTGAAAGGCATGTAACCTTTTACACCCGGGATTTAGAAAGAAACTAATTCTAGTTTTTTAATAAATGTCTCGCTCTATATTTGTCCGTTTATGCTTGAGCTCTTAATTAAAGAATCTCTCAGGAAATCAAGATCAGTTTCACACGCTAAATCTGGTATGAAGTCGAGCTCAAATGTCAGGTGCATAAACAAACCAAATATTTGTGTCTGTGACATTTCTAGTCCCTCTTGTTCGTAATGTGTAATAGTTACCAAAACAGAGTTCAAAAGTAGTCTGGGAGTTGACGTCGACAACAACAATCTCCTCTGTGCGTTTAAGGGAGCTGTGTTGCAGTAATTTGTCTCCATGATAAGTCTATCTGTTCTTTATACCCCTCGCATGGTGAACCTGGGCCTTGTGTTTAACATCCGTCATGCTCTTATCAGAGCTGTTGGGGGTACAGCTTCCTGATCAATTGGCTGCACCCACTAAGTGGGCGCCATCAATTTGTTACACCGACAACCCCAGAAAAAAAGCTGATTTTACTCAGAAGAACAAAGCGGAGCCCAGAGACACGCGGTGAATGCGCGCCGTGGCACATGGATCACGATGGGGGAACGCTGAAGCTCTGCAGCGCCTTGCCCCGGCGGAGTGAAGGCCATGGGTGGAGGAGAGTGGAATGCGTTTGGCCCGGTGTTGTCCCGCCAGTCCACTGATGCGGTGTCAGGTTAACGATGAGTCTGAATTGTGAGCATTCCCATCATCCCCTCCCTTTAAAAACACAACACCGATCAGCCCTTCCGTGCAACAGGATCATCGGCTTGCCGGCCATTATTGTCCCCCAAACTGCTTAGCCTTCTGTCCACACACACTCATCAGATGTCAGAGGGTGTGAGACGGGAAGGACGCAGTCACCTTCTGTATCTTTTTTCCTCTTTTTTTTTTTTCTTACCCAGACTAATGAATAAACAAGTAGACAGGTGAACAGACAGACAAGAGACTGAGCCTGAACATCCTTAAAACAAGGCCAGCAGAAGCAGCTTATCATATCCGAGGCTTATTATCGCAGCCGCCCAACACAAAGGCATATTTGAAAGTTCCAGTAGTCGAAAACTACATGCGTATGCAAGTGTACATACATACAAGCTATTCTTGTCTAAACCAGTCTTCTGAAAAAAGCGCCGAGCTGGTTATGTTACACGGGGAAGGGCCTTGGAGGATTTGGGAGACATATTTTGAAGCCGGGTAACCTCTCGGGTAGTTTAATGTCACTGTCGTTGTTGTTGGCCCTGCGCTGCATTACTGACTGCACAGATCCTAATAAACTTCTGTCATTATGGGAACAATTATTCTGGGTCGGTGGAATGTGAACTGGGTCTGTGTGTGGCCAAGTTTTGCCCGTCTGAAACGGAGCTGGAAATGCTGCGGTCCCCTCGGGGAGGTTTGTGTTGCCGTGCTTGTCTCTGCGTCTGCACACACCGACGCTCCGGGCTGCTTGCGTTGGACAGCACAGGGCTCTCTGTCACGACTTGAGTTTTTACTGACATTTCAGAATGGCCTAATAATGGGGATTTGATTAAAAACAGGCCAAAGAGAGATTCAAATGAAGAAGTTAACAGTTGAGGATTGGTGGAGATCGTAACCCAGCCTCTTTACACTCTACAACTGACTGCAATGCTGACTTTGTTTAGATGCACGTTGAAATGGAAAAAGCATTGATTTACCAGTCTGTGTGGTTTCTGGCCCGTGCTTTATAAAGTCCTGTGTCAACACTTGGTCTTTTTTCAAATTCCTGTCAGAAGCCTCAGGAATCTTCCCCACTGTGTCGCCCATGGCTTCTGACTAAACCTTGTCAATGTGAAAATCAGGCCCACAAAAGCTGATTGGATTCAGAGTTCTGCACTAAGCAGTTGTCATCCATCAGATATAGAAGAATCACTATTTATGAGGCGTCTTTAAATAGTTTTACACAACATTGACAAATTGGCAAAAATAGGAAAACTGAGATTGACTGAAATACTTAACTAATGAGATACAATTAGTTAAATCAAAAGAAATCACTTAGGGTCGCAGAGTAAAAGTGTTTTTGTAATTAATCTCCAGAAATTGCATTTTAAGTGAAATTTCTGAGAGAGGGACAAAAAAACCGGAAATCTACTCTAAACCAGGACATTATGTTTCCAGTGTGATTGTCACTGACCGGTCACATAACGTCTGTATAGAGTCCTGATTTATAGATTGCATGCAGAGCTGAAGTCTTTCTGAGGAAATCCCAAATTGTTAGCCCGGTGTGTCCTGGCATGTTGCAGTAAAGTGTGTGTAGAGTGTGTTTGGCATGCAGTCAGTCTCTGATGCCTATCACTGTGATTGGGAGTGTCATTAGTTCCAGCTCTGCCAGCTCCAGCAGAGCCTGAGAAAACATGTTTATCTGTATAGAAATGCAAAGTCCTATTTCCATGCCTTCCAACGACCCCCGTATTGCATTTTGTTCAGCCGCTGACTCACTGTTGGCCATCCGTACCAAAGTTATTGTCCTGAATATGTGGTATTTGTGTTATGGAGACTTGTTTCTGTCACAAAAAGGGAAGTGAAATCCCTGCAATGTGGATGTGTAAACAAATTAATGTCTCTACTTAATACAAGTCTACACACACACACTGGGAGACTCAATGAAATTGTCTCTTTGCCACACGACAACAGATGGGAAACCAGGCTTTTTCACTCTTTTTATTTGTTATTTCGTCAGTGCGTGTTGTCCTTTCTCTGTGTTGCTATGAGTCTGTTTGTTTATCACTGTTATTTGAACCGAAATCTATTTATTCACTTACATTATTTGGACTTGATGTCTTTGTCGGGACAAAAAGCTACGGGTAAGTCATTAAATACTTTGGTAGAGATGTGGTCTAAGAGCAGACTGGGGTTGGAGTATGGCTAGGGTTTAGCAAGTAGTAATAACAGCGAGATTTCATCTGCACGAATTGACTGTGACTCAATGCAGTGTCTCCTTAATGCATGAAAACATGTTTATGTGTGTTTTCTACAGTGGCTTTGCATGCATGGGCCCATTTGCAGTCTGTTTACAATTTATGAGAGAATAAAAACTGTTTTAAATCCATTAATTTTGGAACTTGACTCTGCTTTGCTTTCTATAGGGAAAGGTTTACATTCATCCATATGAATGAACACGAGTGCTGTGTGATGTCTGGTGAGGTTAGATCTGTGTACTTTTGCTGGACACACAGATGTTTGTGTATAAACACTCTTTCTGCCCCAGATGGGAGTTCAAATAGATTCTCAAAGAAAAACCTGTTCGTTGATGCTTTTAATAGTGGATTTATGGATGTAGACTGTGTATGACGTCTCATTTGGCTAAGAGGGTCTTCCCATGCTTTTGGCCAAACTCTCAGCACAGTGTATCTTGTGTAAACTATTGAAGAGATTATTATTCTTCCATGTGTATTAGTTTCACAAACATCCCCTTTCATAGTATCCGACTCATTCACAGACCTTTTCTTTTTTTTTTTTTTTTTTTTTATTCACATTCTCACAGGTTCTCAGATTCACCACCTTTCAGCCCCTCCAGGCTGTTTTTTTTTCAGTTTTGGGGTAATTTGCAGGAGTTTCCATGTATCCACGTTGTAATGTCTCTGTATGCACGACGGAATGCGTTTGAAGTATTGGTAGGAGGATGTTGCCCTCTGCTCCCTCGTCTCTCTCATGCTGTCTCAAGTGTGCTGCCCCTGCCTTTCTTGTGCCACCCCTCCACACTTTTCCTCTCCCTCCTCTAAAATGCACCTCATGCCCTCTGCTCCCTGCACGTCTGTGCTTCCAATCTCTTTTGCTGCGCTTTCTACTCCCATGGTGCCGCCTTTCCTCTAATCCTCAGGGTTCGACCCTCAGGTTGACCCGTCCCATCTTCTACCCTCCCGACTCCGTCCTCACCTGGTGTCCATGTTGCCCCCTGTCGGCCTTCATCTGTGTCAGCGTCAAATTTCCTGCTATTATCAGGTCTTCTGAGAGCTCTAACCCTTCCAAACCCTCGCTGTGTCCCTGAAGCTTTGACAAAGTGGAGCTTGGCGGCGGGGGAAGAGAAATGCCTCCAAGGCTGGAGGTCCTCTCTTGGATGAGCAGTCAAACAAAAAATATGCCACTTGTGTTTGAGGGAAGGAAATAGCAATATTATGGTGTGAAGACAGATGGCTGCCACTTCTCATCATCCTCTCAAAAGCTTGACCTCACGTCTGGCGTCGGGGAAGGTGTACACATGTTTGTGTGTGAGACATGCATGAGTGAGTGTTAGTTTTGTGAGTGCAGAGGGTAGAGGTTGGATCCCTGCGGTGAGCTGTTTAGGGGAGCCCTCTTATTGGATTCGAAGGACATAAATTAACGGCTGTCATTGCAGATGTTGATTAAAAATAACTTTATGGATCATCTTTCATCATGGTCAACTACATCTGAAGGCTCAAAGCTTCTTTTTTTTTTTATATATATAATTTTTTTGACTGTTGTTCCTGAGTCTTTGTGCCCATGTGTTTGACTAAAACTGCTCTGTGATGTTGAGCTGTTAAACTACAATGACCTTTTGGCCCAGTCCCCAAGAGAAAGTTCAATGCCAGGAATGGAAACATCACTCTTCTTCTGGGCCACACAGATGCAGGCAACCATCAGCACTGGTGGAAACAACTTGACATTTAAGTTTGAACAATCCTATTGAGAAACTGAAGCAGAAAGTTGCAGCACGCTCTTTCCATGACGAGTTCTGAAGTGATCTGCAGATATCATTCAGCGTTGTTTGACAGA
The DNA here is from genome assembly GCF_963422515.1 of Blennius ocellaris. Taxonomy (NCBI): domain Eukaryota; kingdom Metazoa; phylum Chordata; class Actinopteri; order Blenniiformes; family Blenniidae; genus Blennius; species Blennius ocellaris. Next base: position 9,917,065 of record NC_137658.1, on the reverse strand, counting down.
ATGAGACGTCCACCCCCTCATCGGGCCAGATGTCCCTCTTGTGAGAAACCCTTTAATGGAGCGTGAGAGTCGTGATGGGCAACACCCAAGTTGGTTTGGTTTGACAGAGTGAAATGTAGAAGCTTTGGATCCCTTATATAAGCCCATTAAGGAGAAGCTCGTGTGTGGGAAGTTTACACCAGAGGCACCAGCGGCAATTGAAGGCAGAAGGAGCTCCAGTTGTTTCCTATATTAAATATGTAAGATGACACCATTGTGTAAGATTTATGGAAGGAAATGGAACAGAACATTTCTAATTATGTTTTCATATGTGTGCAACCACCCCTAATTAGGGATTGCCGTTTCTGCAGCGCCAAGTTGAGCTCCTCGTATAGAAAGCAAGTCTCTTCTTCCATGGATCTCGTCATGTTTCTACAGAGGTCTCAAGTGGACAACCCAAACCAGTCCTCCAAACAGAGTCTTTTCTGATTTTGTGAGTTTCCTGGCCACCATAAGTTCTTTTCATATCTGCAGCATCACTGCACAATCTCATATCTCATCTAAAGATCAGGTAGCTGACGATCTGGTCACATTAGAAGCTCTTCATTTCTTTGGATTTTCTTTTGAATATATTCCACCCCAGACCCCCACCACCACCCACCCATCCACTCCCAGACCCCACTGCTGATTGATGAATCTCACACCAAGTGGAACTTGTGATATCTTCCTCTCCTTTTCCGACCATTCACTCCATCTTCAGCCTCCCTGGAGAGAAGCCAGGCCAACATGGTCCGTGTGAGAGAAGCAGGGCTTCCAGGTGGGTGATAAGTGATGGAGCAGGGCGTGAGTGGTCAGGGTCTGTGGGGAACAACCCCAGAGACGCCGTCAGAGGTCAGAGGACATGTCAGAGGTCACGTGTGAAGAAAATGAAGAGAGACTGAGTCAAGCTCCTTGAGGTACCACAACACAGATGGTGACGGGGGGTAATAAGAGAAGGTATTGCGATTTTGCCATAATCTCAGAACTACAATCACTATGACCAGTTTGTTGGGGGTTTTTTTTGGTGGAAGTTGGTGTCAGTGTAATTCGCATGCCTATAAAATGTTACCCTGCACTGATGAATCACTCACAGAGCTTAAACACCCCACTCAAAATGTAATAATCAAACGGAAAAGCCATCTAACTGAGAGAATTGAGAAGTTTGTTCTCTGAATGCCAGCTGACACGCTGCCCATGAATCTCTCTTGGAGCTCTCGCCAGAAAAATCAATATTACATAGGGTTGTACATATTTGGGGAAGCAGTTTATTTACTATGAAATTCAAACTCCAGGGTCATTAACTTGTATTATAATTTGTGTCATACACACTTTTGCATTCTGCCCTGAGCTCTGCTTAATGCAGTCTCGGTTTGGGACGTCAGTGGGTGGCAGGTGAAACTAATTAGGTTGTAAGTGTATTACTTTGTGCATAACTGTGTGTGACTGAGAGAGAGAGAGAAAGTGAGGAAACCCGTCTGAGATGAGAAGGAAGGAGTGTGCATGCATGTTAGTCCTCATGACTGATTGTGCAGGGCTTTTAGCATTTAGTATGCAGGATCAGAGGATCAGTGGAAATGTGGTCTTCAGCTGTGGGATGACCCCAAGCTGAGGTCCTGGAAAGCCTGCGGGGGGCCAGCTGCTAACGGGGGTGCCTGCTGTCTCAGTGGGTGCTCTCTGTAAACAGCTCTGTTAGCCCGCTCCGACTCCATTTGCCAGAGGAATTAGTTTTTATTCCAAGAGCATTATAAAAGTGTTACTTTCAAGAACATGCAACCTGAGTTAAGTTAAGCACAGGAAGCAGCACACACAAAAAAACAACAACAAACAAACAAAAAACACGGGAGCATAAATGCTTTCACAGTCTGTTATTCACATCATCAAACTTGCATGTGTCCCTCTCTTTCTTTCTCAGTGAGTTGGGTTAATTACCTCCTGTCCTGCCTGGCTCCTCTGTACAATAAAAATCAAATATCTCTGCAGACGAGCATTTCCTGTTTGGCAGGACATAGACTGTGGAGATAAGAGCTATTTGCATGAAGATGGCAAACTAAAGAGCATGTAATTACTTGCAGGGAGCAAGAGACCCGGGTCAGCATTTGCTTGCACTCGAGGGCACAGCCGCTGTCCTGATAGTGGTTCGGTTATCTCTGTGCCGATCCTTTGATTATGTTGATTTATATCATGCTCGCTTATCACAGAGATTGCACACCGAGGATACTTCTCATGCACTTGGCACTGAGTGACGATCATTATACAGTTGAAATGTGATGATTTATTAAGATTTTATCAAGTAATCGGCTGTGGGTTTTCCAGATGATGTGAGCCTTTTTCTTGTTTTTATTAACCAAACAGAGGCAAACCAATGGATCCTTCATATTTCCTCACTCAGATCATATTACATCTTTACTCGGCTCGGCTGTGCAAAAAGAAAAAAAATCTCATGACCTTGGACAAGCTGTTGTCACCTCAGTCTTGTAGCGTGACCTACAAACCAGCTTTTCATGCCACAGTTCCCCCTCTCACCATCGACCACAACACCACAGAGCCACCATCGACCCAGCGATCAAACCAGTCGTGCATTAGCACACGCTCACCTTCCAAAGCCTGGACGACTTTCAAAGACACTCGAGTATGATAATGTGGAGCTGTGGGTATTGTGCCAGATGAGACATGTTTGGGGGTCCGTGGAGATGTCTGTGCATGATATGGTTTGAATATGCACCTCTCTTCTTCGTTGGTGTGCGTTTCTGGGTCAGGTAATGAAGGGTGGGGGGGGGGGTTGTTCATGTGTGTCACTTCAAACAGTTTATTGAAACCTCATGTCTCAGTTACATGTCCAGCATTCTTTCTTTCTGACTTTTATATTGTATCACCGTCAGTGAAAATCCAGATGTCAAGAACTGCCTGAGAATATCAGCATTTTTTTTTTCTTCTTTTGCTAAAATGCGCTTCGGTAAATCTAAGAGCAATTTAGTGGAGAGTGCTGCCCTGTCATTCAGTGGCATTTCAGAAGTGGAAACACATTGAGCGTTAGATCAGAGATGGTTTCTGGCTTTCCTCAACATACCTGAGGGTATTCAGAGAATCGTGGTTTTAATTCATGGATAGGTTGCATTGAGTTACATTTTTTTTTTTTTTGTAACAAAGCATCTCTGATGTTTACTTCACCCATTGAGCAACTGGGTTTGACCTTTTGTTTTAAAAATAATTAAAGATTTTTTTGAAGCCTGGACAATCTGACCACTTTGACCAGACTGAATCCATTCATCCATTGTTGATGATCTGAGGCCTTTTTCGTTGTAAACACATTGGGATTGTCAGCCATGAATACAGTTTGGAGTGTCAGTTTTAAAAGAAATTGTTTTGTTTTGGGGTTTTTTTCAGGTTTCAATAACGTCCCATTACCCTGTAAAAGGGAGTTTATGATGAAAAAATTGAGCAAATTCTAACATCAATAGTACATTTTACAGGTAAATCCATCAGCTCATATATGATCAAGTGTTAGTTCAGTTTATTTTAATCAGCAATCTGACAGCAAAGTCTTTTATTTTGATTTGACCTTCGTCAGACATGAAATTTTGATGACCAGCAGGCCACATCTAGCCCCGATCACCTTCTTATTGGTCCACAGGCAAATCTCCAAAAGTACATATATTTTTGGTTTCATAAGTTGGAGAAGCAGAAAAGTTATTATGTATTATTTTAGATATATTTGAGCCTAATCTGCTCTAATTACGGTTGTAAATGTAAAATATATGAATCAGAATGTTCATAAACTTACGAGCCATAATTTCAATATATCGTTGCACTTGCTCACTTTCAGTTGGACCATCTAGTTTTGAATATGAAATATTTTCACTGCCCATAATCATCCAAGTTTATCTACCATCCCTGATATATGTGCTGTGACTTTCAACTTTGACATCAAGAGGCTAAAAGTAATTTATTGACATTTTTGCTTGATAGTCTTCCTGGTATCTTTTTGCCAAATCTTTTGGTCTCCTGTTAAAGACACTGAGCAAGACATATTATACTATGTGTATTCATTCTTCTCTCTTATTCAACCAAAGACTCAAATTTCAGGTCCATCCCACTGCAGCTGAGGTCATGAAGCCGTGCCGTTGAGTCTGAGAACAATTTACATTTTCCTAATTAAGTTCCCTGAGCTTAAGTCCAATGAGTTTGTTGTATAAACACTTGCACATCTCTTTATCTGTGGGATGCCAGTCGGGGTCCTGGCCCCCCACGGGAGTGTGTGCTGGTCAAAGGTGAGGGATCACTGTAGCAGTTTTATCACGAGGTTACTGCTGATAGCACCCAGTAGCATAACGGATCACCCAAAGCCCAAACTTGCCTCACAAAGACCATTTAGGTTGATTTTTTTTTTTCCCCCCTCCGGTTTACCCATCTCACTCACTTTAAAGAAATCATTCCAGTCCGAGAGCTTTCCCACGTCAACTGTGTGCACATTCAGTTCATCCAAATTCAAACAAATGGGATATTATAAATGTTTGTGTCTGTTCTGTTTTTAGTGGCACATTTGCATTATACAGCCTTGCCTAATACACATATTTTATTTCATTGTGGCACTGCTGCTCACACACACACAGAAACAAACACTCTGAGTGCTTTGGACAGTGTGTGCTCCATGTGTTAACCTTTTGTCTGCAAATATTTGTTGGAGTTTATTGAAATATAGAGGCGGAAGACATGAAATAAAGTTTCCTATGGAAGTGACTGTTCTGCAGCTTTGTTTAACCAAGATGAAATGAGGTCTAGAAATTGTAAAGTACTAATCCAGTGGGACGATCTAACAATCCTTCTTGTTAGAAGTTTTATTCCAGCTTCTAGATAAACGTTGGGAGGTATAATCAACCCACCTCATTGTTTATTGTTGGGGTTTTTTTTTTTCGCTTGATAAAAACAAGTTACAGTGTGTTAATGCTGGTCTGGAACTCTTTCCAGAATTACTGTTACTCTTTCATTGATGAAGACTCAACATACAAGACCCTGTTTGCTGACTGGAGGTGGAAAATCAATCTTAAACCAATGCTGCGCTTTGAATCTCTTCCAGCCGCTGAATAAAATATATGTGAGTTGATGGTTGGATACATGCAGAGCACATAAAACATTCTGCCTTGTTGTATTCTACACTGGGGGGGGGGGTACTTGCAGAGCAGGTGGAGGTCTTCAGGCCATTAATATAGTATCTTTTGATTTCAGAAAATATGCATCTTATTCACATGACCATCAAAGTGACAAAATTAAAGACAGCCACTATATTCTACCATTATAAGCTCATCAATTGTATTTATTGCCTGGTACAGAACCAACATGGTCCATGGATAGCAATTCCAGCTTCCCCAAATGTGCCCTTCCAATCTGGTCATAGTTACCATCATACAAATAAAATCATGCATCTCTGAACAGTCTGTTCTATGGAGACTTTCTCATGTTGAATTCCCCTAACAAACAGCACATGGTTTCTGTTTTCGAATCAAAAAGCTTCCCTCTCTCCTTCTGTCCGCTGTTGGACGCTGCGGTTTGTTTCCTCAAACTAACAGAAGGTCGGCCTCGTACAGTAAATGTGTCCTTCACAGGGTGAGCTTAGACTTGCCGGGTGACTGCTTGAGAGTGTATTTCGTGTTCAGGTTACATGAGAAGAGATGAGATAAAGTCGGTGGGTAATGTAATGTCATGCGGCTTAGAGAACCAGGTGGAGGCAAAGCCCATGTCTTCATGACATCAGAGTCCACTCAGTGTGGAGAATTGGACTGCTCTTTTCCCCCCTCATATATATATATATATATATATATATATATATATACATACGAGCACAGAGGGAAATGCTCCTTTAGGTCTCTTCAGCGCTACCTGCAAAAACAGGACAGCAGTATCACGGTGCCTGAGAACACATTGGAGACATTTCACACATTGTCTGCATTCCGTCTTGCTCTTCCTCTTTGTCCTTCAGGTTTCGGACTTCCCAAATTTGTCTTCAGGATAAGCCACTTTGTCTTCCCTGTTGGGAGTGCATTTGTGAAGTTTACAGGTCTCCTGAACCATGGCCACTGCTTTGTTGTAAAAAAAAATATATAAAGAGAAACACCCTGAAATCAGATCCGTCGCTGTAAGTGATAATCCTGTGCAGCTTGTGAGCCCACCCCTATAAAACCAATAGAGCAGATCCATGGATCTGATGTCCGAGCTCGCACTGTAAAAACCAACTCACTGGTTCTACTTAATAAAATGTGTAGCTCAGATACCTTAAAATGAATTGCTGTGCAACCTATTTTTATTTTTACTACATTTACAAAAGCTTGATTTCTATAATGTTGGGCATTCATGGTCTTTTCGAGTCAAAATTAATAATAAAGATGACAGATAACACTTTTAGACCATTTTAAATACTTTTCTGATGGAACATCTGAGCAAATATCTACAAATTGCATAATCATATATATGGATTTATTGTCACAAGTGCTTTTTATTAAAGCTGCTATTGGAATGCATTTGAGCTTTTCTTGAGAAAAAAAAATTACGCACATGTACCATAGAAAGTAACCAAACCATCAGTGCCTAAATAAGAGTGGTGCGATGGTGCAGATACTGGTCGTAAAAGTAGTGGTTATTCATTCAAGTCGCACAGACGTCAGTAATGAGGAATAAAAGAAATTGTTCTGCCAACTTGTCTTCACGTGAAGCTGTCAAGTTCTCCCTCGGCAACACTTTATTTTGTTGTATTTGAAGCATGGTTAACAGCTTTGGGGAAATAATCCGAGCGTAGCTGAACCTGGCTGTTTAGCCGGTGCACAGAAGGCGGCGGTGCAGAGGTCTGTGGCCTTGCTGATGAGGTTCACTTAGGATGGCTGTTAATAAAACTATAGCTCCAGCTCCCACTGTGCAGCTCAGCAACAGTCTGGGAGAAAGTCCAAGTATCCCTTTGTTTTCTTTCTCTTTGGTGATGCGACTTCCATCAAATTGAGCGTGCAGCTCCGTGCATGTGTATGTATTTGTATGTGTGTGTGTGTGTTTACTTGCGCAACATGTTGTCAGCGTGAGTCTAACTTGACAGACTCTGTGTCTCAGTCGCAGGCTGAATTGGGATGTAAATTTATGAATACTTTTGAGCTGAATAGCTGGCAGCGTGCTCAGAGGAAAGACTTTTTGTTTGAGTTGGAGAGTCACACTCCCACAGCCTCATCCTCTGCCATGACTCTCTCACCCACGAACATTGGACCCGCGCTCTGTTGATTGCTGTTTCAAGAAGAGTTCCCGATAACACATTTGAGATGCTTGACTTTTGGAGTCACGTTTGCTATTTAATAGCTTTTTTATTTTTTTTAATTTTAGCGATCTCACCCTCTGAAGAAATTCCTCTGGGTACGGCCCAGATCTTTGAAGGAATAAATAATTTCTTTGGGATCTGGAGTTAAGTCATAACAGCTTGCATCCAAATCTCTGTTGGTGTAAAAGCTCTTGTGCAGCGTCGCAGAGGTCCTTAACCAGCTCTGAGTCTTTTGGTAATAATTTTATTACAGGAAGACAAAGGAATGGTGAGCCTGAGGGCTTGGCAAATGTGTGAAGGCTTTCAGGGGGCTCCACTTTCAAGGTGCATCCACTTGTTTGGAAACAATGGTCTTAACGTCTTCCTGCCTCTTCTTATTGCCGTCCATGTGATCTGACATCATTTGTCCTGCAGACAAACACGGCGTTAAGTCATGCTGTCTTGCTGACTGGATATAAATCCTGGCTCGCTGTTATCTGGATGCTCATTTCCTGCTCCTCACACCTCACTGCCCCGTCTTTAAACACACTCGCACACACTCAAACACTTTCACAGCGAGCCCAGGCGCTCGAGGAGGGAGGGAGATTAGAAAGCCAGCCACAGAAGTGAAAGGTTACCGAGTCTCCGCCTCCTGGTGAGTGTGGATGTGTGTTGAAGGTGCACAAAAGCGCGGCTTGTGTGAGCAAATGTGCAGCTGCGAGGGCCACGGTGTGTTGATGAGGTCTTAATCAGAGCGCTTACTGCTGGGGTTAAAAGGTCACCGGGTGACTTTAGGTTTTGATTGAGCCCCTGGGAACCCGACTGAGCCCGAGGGCACGGAGGCAGTGTGGCAGCGGAGGGCCGCAGCACCATGACATGGCTGATTTCTCTCGGTCAGTGCACCCAACATGCTACTTTTTTTCTTCTTTTTTTTTTACACTTGGTCACACACACACTTGATTGTCCGCCACACACACAGACAATAGCCAGAGGTTTTGTTATTATAAGGCAGGAAGAGCCCACTGGGCAGCTAAACCAACTCTCGATCCGCAGCCAGCATCCCCTCACCCTGGAAACCCTCAAACTAAATCACCTTGTTGGTCAGCAGATTGTGTAATTATATGGGAAAGAAGCAAGTCAGGAGTGGTTTATTAGGGTGTTTCACCAAGAGTCCCTCCGGTGCACTGTTTGATCTGATACCAAGTGTCTGGAAGCGAGGAAGACTCGCGTGGCTCTGGAGAGTTAAAAGGACTTTTTATGCAGCAGGGCAAGATTTGCGGGCATGTTTTGTGTGTTAGTTATGGTCAAAGTGATCTAAAAATACAGATTTCAGTACATTTAAATTCCCAATCAAACACAGCTACTGGAAAGTGGGTGGATCACAGCTCCCTGGTTTACATTTATTTATTTCAGTGTTCAAACCTGCAAAAACGTTCCCTTACGGCTGAAGGTAATTTGTTACTGTGCCCCCCCCCCCCCCCCCCCCCCCCCCCCCCACCACCACCACCAAAAGAACTATGAGGTGGTTTCTGACCTTAAGCAAAAGAAAAGGGCAACATGCCACAAACGGCTTCAAATAAAAACTGACCACACACAAGGAAACTTAAGAAGAATGAACTGTAGAAATGGAAGGTCTCAGCATTTATCTGCCATCAAAAGTTGTTGTTGTTGTTTTTTTTTTTGTTTTTTTTTAGACAAACCTTTATGAAATACCAGTGTGCTCACGACTACAACCTGAAAAGTGACACCTCTATCACATTGGGAGTTACACTGCGATCACATTCAGGCCTCCCATGATCATCCCGTTGTCCATCGCTGCAGAATACCTCTGTGATGGCCTAATGGTCCTGTTTGGATTCAAAGCAGACATGTTTTTTTTCTTTTTCTTCCAAGCTCTTTAAAGTTCAAGAAGAGAGCTATGAAGTGAAATATGAAAGAAGTAAAGGTGAGGCTGAGGTCACGGTGGTGCAGTTGCTCAACGGTTCCTGCTTTTCCTCCATCCTGTTAAACGTCATGGGAGGGACAGCCGCAGTCAGAGCCAATCAATTTCCTTAAAGTCCAGTAAGAGTAGCATGTACTTAAGCTCTGAGTAAGTATATGGCGATGCATTTATAAAGTGATGCGGCAAGTCCTGCCACATATATCATGCATATATCCTTTAATACACACTATTAGATCTGCACCATGTTTCTTGGTGACGCTGAACATCTGTCTTGTCGCAGGAGGAAGGATATTTGTAGCGCCTTGACCTTTTCCCAGGATTACCTCAAATTAAAGGCCTGTGTTTCTTCCTAATAAAAGACTGAATGTTTATTTTTAGTGTTTACGTGTTCTTGTTTACTGGAGATTCGCCCAGAGTTAAAAGATAAATAGGTGGACGAGCATCAGCAGCTGAGGAAGAGTGAGTGGATGAAGGAACCGAGCGATCGGCTCACGAACACAATCTGACGATGCCAACGGGTTTATGAAGCCGTACCTGATGCAAATTGGAAGTTACTCTGTAGTTCCAGAAAACAAACGGTCAGTTGTAAAAGTAGACTGTTCCCTTCAGATGTCTACCTTTAGTTCATGTTTGGATGTACAACAAATTCATGGGAACTTATGTCATTATCGAAAAAGCTCCTAATTGGGTGATGATAATCATTTATTTGACATTTCTACAAAAAGTTGAGTTTGAAGCGATGATCATTCACTCCTTGCTTTTGATGAGTCAGCTGTCCTGCTCCCCGCCTTCACTCACTTTCTGTTTTTCATCGGTCCTGTGAGCATTTTGCTGTTGTTTCATCAAATGAGAGATGCTCAGCGAGACTTTGCTGACGATGACGACGGTGATGGAAAACAGCCGTTCAGGCGTTTTGTCATGTTTATGTGATTTTTTTTTTTGTTGTTGTTGAAAAACATGTCACTTTTGACTTTCATCTTGTTGGGGGTCGCTTGCTGACATAATTTCAGTCTTTATTACATCTCTGGTTTTGGTCTGAGTTTGTTTAGGTGGCCGGTATTTCGTTTATGTGTCGTGAAACAAACGCAGTCATTTATTTTTTTTCAAGCTGCCAATCACCGTCCTCTTCCTGCTGTTGATGGCGGTGCCGCTGGTGTGGAGTCCAAGCGGTTAGAAACACACCAGTCATGGGGTCGGCATACTCACACATGTGAGCGTCTCCAGCACTGCAATAAAACACGCACTGATGCTTTTCATACTTCAGATTTGTGTGTCTGGAGAATCGATTGAGAGCTTCAGATGCCATGTGGAATGCCACATTCTCGCCGTTTCATCAGGCACCTTATGAACCCGTTTCACTTTGCATCGCAGTCACACGCAGTGACTCTAATACGGTACGGCGTGTCATATGAAAAATTATAAACATAGTAAAACTGTGTGCCAGTCAAGCAGCTGTGTTGGATTATTCAGAGAACTAAAACCTAATAAATCCACATCTAAGACCACTACATTTGTCCAGGAGAGTTCTGGCTCGGCCTTTGTATTGCAGCGACTGCAATACGTCGCCGCGCGCCCTGGCCTGCCGCGGGTCGACGTTAAAGCTGCAGAATGTGTCACTCGGTGATAACAGTCTGCCGGGTTGAGCTGCAGGGTGTCTCTGTGGGGAGATTAGTGGCCTTCCGCTGGCTCAATGCTCTCTGTGGGCTTTAGGTCCTGGCGTTGTCACAATAGGCAGGACTGCAACGCAAGAGCTCCTTTATTCAGCTCCAGTAACTGGGTGACCCACAAACTGGGGCTGGATGCATGGGAAGAGGACAGAAAGTTATGTGGGAAACTGGTGGCTGAAATGACATAACCTCCCAGATGACTCACAATACCATTTGCCAGGAGTCGATTAGAAGGTCAGTAATTGTGTTAAGCACTTATTAATTGCGAAATGCTGATGTTGCAGTATATTGCTGAGAAGGAATAGAGCAGGAGCATGTGTAACCTCTGCTCAGCTTGCAGATGAAAGACAGGCCTCCTCTCAGTGTTTTGGTTCTGTATCAGTTTTGTTTTTCCAGGAGGCACAACGAGCCATGGAAAGATCTCCATCCAGTCAGCTCCTTGAAGGAGAAAGGAGGGATAGCGGGGTTGGGGACAGATGTGTTACCTGACCTGTGATATCAGACTGTGATGAGACTGATGTCCAGTTTGTCCTGAGAAGAAGAAATTGAGCACCAAAGAGGAGATGAACCACGCGATCGATAGAAAACCCAGAAATGAAAGCGTGGGCAAAAGTGACTTGAGAGGAAGAGACAAGCTTCTGTTATTCATCTGCTCTTCACATGTGCAGCGTTTCTCAGTGAATGTACCAGCTGAGTGGCTCCTCCAGGCATCCATAACCAGCCGCTCACTCAGCGCAGCAGTTTGAATCTCTCTCCCTCACCAGCAGACTGTAATAAAACCAGTGTGTTTTACAGAGACTCCGTCAGTCAGGTTCTTTTGCCATCCTCCACACTCCCCCACCTAATTATGTTGCAAACATTATGCCAGGCTGTTCAGGTTCAGCAATTTGCACAAAGCTTACGGGGGTCAGGAAAAGACGAGTAATTTATTAGCTCTTTTTTTCTTTTTTTTTTCCATTTTATTGGACGACAGACGCTGTGAAACACAGATGTTTACTCCCATTAGCAAAGAGGTGCGGAAAAAGACGGGATTCTCTCACAGGCCTCAGCTGACAAGGACAACTCGTCTGCAAACCGGACAACTCGTCCACGGATGGGATTTCACGATATTTTGGGGGGAAATAAATCCTTTTACATATTATTTCTAATTTATATTTTAGACGAGATGTCCGAGGTTGTAGTTTGGTGGACGGGTCGTCTGTTCATCCTCTTGATGGCGTCCTGCTCGGCACTGGATCCCCGCTGGGGGGACATTACCAAATGAAAACAGGCCACAAGTTGATCCGTGTTGATTTAGCCCTCTGGGGAGCGGGAGGAGATGTGATAACGATCTTTTTGGGGTTTTGGCCAATCTCCATTGTCCACTGAGTCAGTGTTTGCTCGTGTTGGTCTGATAAGGCCAAAGCGACAGGGATTGTGGGGGACGGGGATTCATCTCTTCACCGGGTCCGTCCGTACTCGCTCTTGCGTCTGTATTCAGTGTCGGGGTGCATAATGTTCTGTTGTATGAACAATGGTGTTCTTGCAAAAAATAATGAGGAAATAAAATGTCAGTGAAGTGAGGAAAACGTATAATAAGCAGGGAAAGTGTGCGCATAACGCAGAACAAGTTGTCGTCAAGAAAACCAGAATTTGGCTTGACGTCTTAAATCACAATCTGTGAACTAATTGTGTGTCGTGTAAATGAATCTGCTGTTGTGTTTTCATTAATGGAACACACGTTTCTTGTATTAAAAGTATCCCTCATGACAACCAAAGAGTCCTGGAAAATGTTTTCCATCATTTTATTGGATTTAATCATTATTGAGCTATATGAGTTACAGTGGACGGCCTGTCCAGGCCTGCAGTCACCACAGGACCACCACAACCTCGGGGCTCATCCACAGAGAACTGCTTTCATCTTCTCTCCCATGAAAGTCGTCCATTACCACTCAAAATTCCCACTGTGTTCCGCATAGCGATTTATCAAACTGCATCGGGGCAATCTTTCATGAGTCTTATTAGAAATAACTACTTCAATTTGCCTGCCCCGCTCGGCCCGACAGACACGTCAACGAAGACGGTCTGGAAAAGAGCCGACATCGTCGGTTTCAGCAGTGATGGATGCGCAGGCTGTGAGCGCGCATGTTGCGTGCGTGAAACCAGGCACACCAGAGCCGATCATAAAGTGTTTGTAATGAGAACAGCATGGCAGCATGAGAAGCAGCAGCGAGAGAGAGAGAGGGCGGGAGAGAACTATTAGCCTCTGCCCTTATCAGATAATCTCCAACAGGAGATCCTAACGAGACTCGACAATCAATCACGTCGGGTTGTTGATTTATGATAAATACTCTCAAGACAAAAGTATATTATATTTGGCAATAAGTAGAGAGTCTATCTTTTCGCAATTAAAGATATGTTGCGTTCAAAATTAAAGCAGAAACTACTGAAAAACCACTGACATTTCATATTTGAAGAGATTTGCTTTTGGTTTCTTTACGTGACGATGGGCAGAATATTTCTCTAAATGTAATTAACTTCAGCAGGATTTCAGGGACCTTGGCTTTCTGTGCGCGTGGAATTAGGCCTTCAGACACTGGTGTGCCCAGGAGATGTAACCATGTCAACTTGACTTACCTGAAACACAAAAATGAAAAACAAGGTTTGGGACTTTGCTTGGCTTAAGAGATCGACCCATAAACTCCGATCAATGCGTCACAAAGTTAGAAATTAAGTGAGTTTGCATTTGTGCACCAGTGCTTCTGGTTTCTGATCCACGTCGTATCGTGTGTCTCATCTCATGCTCTGCTTTTTGTCACTTCCTGCCTCTTTCTGAACATGCCTTCAGTGTGTGTCATGTATCTGCTCTGGTCCTCAGCTGCATTCAAGGTGCACAGGTACTGCATTAACATGATCTATCTCTTCTCAGATTGTTTTGTCAGGCTGTTTGATCTACCCGATCTTTGTGTCTGTGCTCCCTTAGCAACTCTTTAACCTCTCTTCCCCTGTCAATTCGAATTTCAGAGAGGATGCCTCAGGCTTTGGGCCACTGCGTGCCTTTTTGATGTTAAAATCGGCGTGCAGATCTCAGGTGATCCTCGTTGATCCAGAGCCTGAAATGCACAAACTTGGCAAGATTCTGACATTGATGAGCAGCACTGAAATAATCTGACTTTGATGAATCTCATTTTGATAATCTAACGTCGATGACCGGCAGAGGCTCTCGTTCACTCGAACGGACAGACGCTGACGTGTGGCAGGAAGAACAGCCCTCTGCAGGAGACTCGAGCTGGAAAAAGAGAATGTGGAGACAGAGATGGATGGAGAAAGACAGGAAGGAATGAAAGGGAGAAAAGCGGGGTCTGAAACACAGCATGAGAGGAGTCTGTGCCAATCTTCTCGGGCTGTTTAGAAACGCAACGCAATGTTTATGGTCGCGTTGTTATTATTTGCAGGTGGAGACATTGAGATCATCACTGTGTTGTTGTCTCGAAGCCGTCTTGTCAGTGAATTCCTCTTCAGCCAACCACGCCACTGTGAGAAAGTGCCTCTTCACCAAAGACTAACTTTCTTCTTCATTTGCTAATAAATCAGTCAGCGACTGGCGTTTGAGCTAGAGTGGCCATTAAAGTGCCAATGTTCCTGATTAATGGATGATCTCTCGTGTAAAGTGCCGCTGAAGCATTGTTTATGAGGTGGTGGAGGTTTCGTCAAAACAACAGAAATGGGTTTAGGTTATGGTTTTCTAGTGGCTCTCCACTATCCTCTGTCAGTGACTGAGGGATTGATGAGAAATGCAGCATCTCACCTGCTCAGCTGCCAAAAGGCGCCCTCTAGTGTCCAGAAACACCCAAGAATTCAAGATCCTTACACACACATACAGGGATCTCTGCAGTTTGATCCTTTTGGCAAAGATCCAACCCCTTATCATTAATGATTGAACTGATTTTATTTCCTCCACAATTCTTGATCAATCAATGCGGATCCACTTGTGTTATAATATCAAACTTGCTAATTTGTCTGTGTTTAAGAAAAAAAAAAAACTTCATTTCATTTTACTTCTTTCTATAATGTGTGCATGTGGAAGGACTCTACAATGTGGTTAAGCTCCAGTACACATTTGTATGGCGTCACTTTCACCTCATCCATGAAACTCTGCAGGCGCCTTGTCATGTTTTTCTACCTTCCAGTGGCCTTTTTTTGGTTTTTGGCACGCTAATTATGGTGAAGGAGAGGCGTTTGGTGGGTTGTCGCTACTTCAAGGAGTTGAGGTTAAAGTTTTGCTTGGTGGTTAACGGTACTGTATGACTGGGTGAAGGTTGAGGTCGGGTTAAGGGTTGGGGTGAGGCATGTGGCTGCAATAGTTAAGGTCAGGTTTAGCGGTTAGAAAATGCATGATGTCCGTGGAGGCCTGTCCATGTGTGGAAGCAGAAAAATGCGTGTGTGTGTGTGTATGTGTGTGTGTGATTTGCGGTTTGCAGGAGGTTTATTTTGACTGGAGCCCTGAGACACTGGCAGACAGCTGGGTTTGTCACTTTTGGCTCGCTGCAGTCTCTGGAGCTCACACACACACACACACACACACACACACACACACACACACACACACACACACACACACACACACACACACACACACACACACACATCTGCACATGCCAACCTCATGCATCCTGCAGTATGTGAGCGAACATTTATGTATGCTCACGGAAATAATGTTTTTTTTTTTAATGTGATTTTACTGTTATTCTTCACCGTTGACCATCTTTTCTTCTCTCCTTCCTGCATGTCTTCATGATGGCGTCTCCCTGTGGTCCACCTTCTTCCTTCCTTCATGTCAGGTATGTGTTTAGACTTATTTCTCCCTCTCCAACAGTCTGGGTCTCTTTTTATCACAACGCTCCATATTTCCAATTCTCCAATCACTGCCTCTCACTGATATGTTAAACCAGCACATTGTCAGGACACTCAACACTTGAAACTGAATGACCTCCATGTGTTTAGCCAGCAGTGGTATGGATTGTGGCACATTTGACTGCAGTGCATATATTACATGCACACTGACAACGTGCCAGTAAATATCATTAATCACAGTTGTGTTTTGGCTCTTGGAGTCGGCCATGTGGAAGTGATTTCTGTGGCTTAAACACTATTTAACTTTTTGGTCCGGCAATTCTTTTTACTCCTTCAGCAGGTTTTGTGTGTGATTCTTCTTTCTTTTAATTTTTTTTCTTCTTGTTGTAGTCAGAGTTGCTCACAGGATGACTCGACAGTTATTCACTCGATCTAAAAATACATCACCCTCCTTGCACCCACCCTACTACAAGGCCATCCTTTTTTTCTGAGAAACAGGCCCCTGTTTAAGGAACACACAGTATTTTGTTTACAAGATTGTGTATGACATATACATTATTGATGTGTGATGACACATTGCGTAACACAAGTGTACTCCCTGAAAGGGACACAAGAGGCAGCGACCCCCCCCCCCCCCCCCCAGCCCTCTTTAACCACCTCTAAAACGTATTAGCTAGAGAGGGAATCTTTGGTCAGGGCAGGACAGTCGGGGACATTATGGTGTTTTGTGGTGAGGTTCAGAAGATGGAAGACAAGTGGAGGCGATTCACCCTGATCCACAGACTGATCTGTGAGGTGGCCTCCAGTGACTCATTCATTTATCGCATCCAACTTCACAGACACACCATGTAAAGTGATGACTCTGCCAGATATTTCATCACCAGATTCAGCGCCACTGGTGATAAGTATAATCGTGTCCATCTGTGTTTTTATTGAGTCTGACTGAGATTCAGTACGTCACTGTTGGAAACAGCATCACTGTCCACAATATCCATCATCGTTTGTTTTGGGATTATTATTTTATTTTAAAATTTTTTTATAAATCCATGAGAAACATGATACAGATCAGACAGCAGGTTACTGATGCTGTTTTTGTCACTACTGAGTATCAGGGTGTGTTAGGGATCCACTCCCCTCTGGTGCTTTTCTGTTGAATTAATTCCATGTCAAGAGAGCCATCACATCTAACTCTTTCTCACACTGATTAAAGATACCAGCAGACCTGACAAAACGAATAAATCTAATTATTGTATTTGCAAGTCCATGTGGGGATTTGCACATGCAGACATTTTGTCCTTAAAGGCCATTTGGATCTATTGGTAGATAGATGAAGTCGATTTTGAGTTTTGAATTGTACATTGAGAACTTACAATCCCACCTGTCGTCAGCTGTAACGGCTGTCTACTTTCTGGTTATGCAATAATGGTTTCCCTTAAACAACTAAGAGGAAATGTTGGTATGTTTTGACAAATTTAAGAACTGCACCAAGCATTCACCTTTTTAATTCCTAGCAATATTACTTTGAGAGCCTCTGTTGTAACCAAAGTTGTCACAAATATACACACACACACACACACACACACACACACACACACACACACACACACACACACACACACACACACTATATGTAAAACAAATCACTCATTTACAGTCAAACAACTGACTTGCCCTTTAACAAAACTCTATAATTCAGTTAAAAACCATTTATTTTCCTTCTTTTTTTAAACTGGAAATCTTGGCATTCAGCCAACATTGCAGTAAATTGATCTTTCCTAATTCATTGGATCCTGCTGCTTCAGCGAGGATAACCGTTCCCATCCGATTCTCTGACTCTGAACTGTCCTCGTGGAATTTAAAACAAGTAACCAGCCAGGAAATAATGAAAGCGGAAGAGAATATTCAGTATATTCCAGAATGCTCTTCATTAGTACTGTAATGTAGTAGAAACACTGCGCCACCTCCGGGAGTGACTGCAGCGCTCGTGTCGTTTGCCACAGTCTGATGATGATGATTCTCAGTGGAAGTTGGCCTGGTTTCTCTGCACTTCAAAAGGACGTGCATACAGTACAACAACAAACTCAGAGCTCAGCACTTGGGACCGCTATTGGATACTGACTGTAGAATCAAAACAAACCCGATAAAGCAAATAGGACCCCCTTCCCTGGCCCAACGGATGCGTATCGGGAGGGGGGGGCACAACGTGGCCTTCTGAGGGGGGGGGGTTCGCTTTAATGTGCCGGGGAAGCGTCATGCTGGAATGTTCTGTACAAACAAGCCTCCGCACACATGTGCTGTGCTGTGCTGTGCTGTGCTGTGCTGTGCTGTGCTGTGCTGTGCTGTGCTGTGCTGTGCTGTGCTGTGTGTGTGTGTGTGTGTGTGTGTGTGTGTGTGTGTGTGTGTGTGTGTGTGTGTGTGTGTGTGTGTGTGTGTGTGTGTGTGTGTGTGTGTGTGTGTGTGTGTGTGTGTGTGTGTGTGTGTGTGTGTGTGTGTGTGTGTGTGTGTGTGTGTGTGTGTGTGTGTGTGTGTGTGTGTGTGTGTGTGTGTCTCTCTCCTACTAAACATGGTCCAGGTTTCAGATGGGTCCGGTATCGACCACAAACCCACATTGTCGTTGTCGGCGAAAACACGCCTGCAGCAAATCTGAAGGTTTGACTTAACTTTTTTTTTTCTTTTTTTTTTTTTTAAATTACAAGTCCTGCCAGATTTGTTCAGCCCTTCACATCAGTGACACAAATGTGACAAAGCAGGCGTCAGACCTGAGCGTTCCCTTTAGTTGCTATCTAACAAAGCACATCTTTATATTGCCTTTTGTTTCTGCATCGTTTTCAAAATAATAGGGATATTGGTAATTTATTGCCAAGCTTAATATCATCGTTCAACAATATCTAAGGTTAGTTTATTGTGCATTAGATGAAAAGGCATTCATACAGACAACCTCTTAGAATATAAATTCATTTGATTATTTTTTGTGCCCATTTTAAGAGAAAATGTTTATTTCTGTAACTTTAAACTATATCTAGATGACGTTAGTAACATAATCTGCAGATTATTTGTGGTTGCAATCAATCAGACTAATCATCAAATAGCTTTGTATAAACATGTATAAAGTGAGCAGTTAATGTATTTAAACAGGTAGTAATTACATAAGCTGACTCATGTGCTGTAACTGGGCAAATAAGACATCTTATTATCAACTTTTTGTTTTCTGAAAATGAACAAAAGTCCTTATCTTGGCTAGATTATCTTCATTTCATGAAATATTGAAAAGTATTTAAGAGCTTGGCTTGTTTGTGGCCTTTTGTAATCTGCAGGATACAAAAGGCCACATTCGTGTGTGTTTTGGCGTTGCTACCTCTGTCATGCTGTTCGTCCTGGCATGCGTTGGTGAAGGTCTTTTACTACTTCAAACGCCCCAACAACCAGCTTTGTCTGCCTCTTTCCCCTCGTTGTGTAACCATCTGGTGAACTGTGGAAAATTGAGCCACAATCAGATGAAGAGGGCTGAAAGTGAAAACTCAGCTCGAGTGTATTGAATAAAAGGAAACGTGTGTAAACGGCCGAGTCCCTCATGTTGTTTGAAACGGTCGACCGTCAGTCCTTTTATGCCTGATGGTAACCACGTTGATGGCCTTGCATGTCTAATTCCTGCCAAACACTTTAAAGCGAGGCCCTGCAGAGTCTGAGGGAATAACGTCTTTGAGACGCTGACGAATGAAAGGGATAAAAAGAGAATTTAATTAGAAACCTGCCCTTTACTAATGTCTTAATCTTCCTTATAAAAAAATACATCAAACTGCCTGATGATTTAATGAACTCATGGCAGGGAGGAAATTGCATCCAATGGAGGGAATGGCAATAAAACACAGTCACCATCTCATTTCTTCGTCGGTGATAGGTTTTCCATGTGTAAACCTCAAACTGAATACAGTTGGATTTTTTTTTTTTTTTTTTAGATTAAAGCTGCTGCTACAGTACCATCATGTGCACGGGTAAATGAATTCTCGACACCGTTAAACAAGGGCAGTCTGGTGTTGTTCTATATTTTTTCTTATTGTCAACAAATCCCTAAACCAGTAAAGACGATGTATTGTCTCTTGACAGAGTTTCCTCCGCACTACAGACCTCCACCGTTTTCTAAATGCAGCCACACAGTCACACTCGATGACATCCTGATCCCTCAAACTTGCCAAATCACTGACCCTAAATATGAAAATGTAACCATCCAGTTTGCAAGACAAAAGCACTGTGCAGATGGTTTTTATATAGTCTAACAGAATGACAGTACTGTGTATACGCGCAGTCGGAACGAGTGGGTTTGAGGTTAGAGCCACTCGCTGACAGGAGAGACGAAAATAATGAATTATGGACGAACACATTGTTGTTCTTTCAGAAGGCTTATGGATTGCAAGAAAAATGCAGAAAATCCATCCATCCATCTTCAATTCTGCTTCATCCAACTTGGGGTCATAGAGTCCTGAAGCTGGTCCCAGAATAAACGGGAGGAAGTGCAGCCTGGAAAGATCACTGGACACTTTAAAACTCTAGTGCGTTTTATCCTGGAACATGCAAACGCCACACAAATAAGACAGAAGCCTGGAATTAAATTGTATATTCTCTCTGTGGGGTGAAAGTACAAGCCACTGCACCACCGTGCAGATTAATTTAAAGGCTGATTGAAACGGTCTTTCATGGTCGTGAGAGGAGAAAATGTCGTAAAAGTTTAACCTTGGTAATGAGGATTAGTTTTATTTTTCCAATAGAAAAGAAAAAACTGGTAATATCCATCACATGTCAGGGATATTGAACAAACAAAAATAAGACACGGATTTAATCCAACATGCAGGTCAAAATGTGTTATAGCGTTAAAAGCGAAACGACACATTTCAGGTCGTTCGTGCCAAAACATCCTCGTGTTTAGCCAAGACGTTGTACGCTCCATCTGTGTGTAATTGCTGGCCGTGTCGGCCGACTCTCCTCATCAAACACACGACATGTCCAAGAAACCTGTTGGCCGTGTTGTACATCAAAATATCTTCAGATCGTTATTGGACTGAAGCAGCTTTTGTGATGTAAACCAAGTGTGACGGCGTTCGAAGAAGCAGCTTTTGAGCTTTTTTTGGGTCCTACGTTTGTAGAGCTGACGTGAGGCTGTAAACTGCATGAGCAGCAATTATCTCTTTAAATAAACCATCAGTCCATTTTCACCCCATCAATTTGTACTACTCGCGTAAATTCACTATTCAAGGTCTTTTTGTTGTTGTTGTTGTCACAGTCTCAGATTAGCAAATCGTTATTGAACCGACATGATAACTCGCACGCTCTTATCCTGCACAGGTATTCGTGAGAGTCCCCCTTGACCGGGTGTTCTGGCACACGCAATGCGGTCCTGATTATTAAAGTGAGGAGATGTAACGTGATACTTTCTACAGAAAGGAATAGTGTAATCATGCGTGTGTTGATACAGAGCACACGCAAAGAAAAACATCGGAAGGGACAAATTAACCTCAGTGACTTCATACTGATGTATCGGCTCAGCGGCTGCTTCAAACCACATGTTTCTCTCGCTACATGCGAGGAATTCCCGGGTTTTTCCTCGCTAATGGCTTTATTCTGCCGTCTTCTCATGATGTCGCATCAAAGAATAATTTGCATCCTGCTGAGGTGTCAGAGGCATCGAATCAGGCTGGACGTAGAATGGAAATAAATGGCAAATTGAACTTTGTTTTCTGTTTGTTTCGAAGGTAATTACAGTGATTGAAAGGTATGTCAGAATCTTTTGGAATCTAAGAAGAATTCGAATTCGAGTTGTCAAAATTGAAACATAATATGAATGCATCAGTCTGATCTAAAATCAAATGTTTCTACTTCTCGTTATAGTGGATGGGAGAGTTTTCATATTCATTTCATTGAGCAAACACTCTGCAGCACTCTCAATTATGGTTGTAAATAAAATATTCTATTACAATATCGGCAAGTACTTTATTACATTCAAAATTGGCCAGAGTTATTAGGTTATTGTCCATTGTCACGGCGTTGGTCGTAACACTCCCCCATGAGTGATCCAGAAAGACCAGGAAAGAAACGTTAAGATGAAAAGACAAAAAGAGGCCGAAAAAATAAAAAGAGGAGAGAAAGAAAAAAAGAAGATGAAAAGACAAACTAACCTGTTTTAATAAGTGAAGTTTTATGGGTTTTTTTTTTTAAATCCACAATTACTTTTCTCGCTCATCCATTATAGACTGATCTCTGGCTCAGACATGGAGACATGAGATATAAACTTCAATATAAAGGCTTTATTTCAGCTTTGTGCTCCTGTCTGCTCTATGTGGCCTCAATATGCCTTCACCCATACAGTAATTATTATTTCTTCATTCTACTGTCCAGAAGTTTGTTTTACATGTTCATGGTGTCAGTGAAAATGAAACATAGAGCGAGCAACAGTCAAGTGTGACTATCTAGAGAGATGTTTAGATATATATATATGGAGAGGGAGACCTCAACACTGATGGACGTGGTGTTAAATCTAAAATTGTGGAACCTGAGTTCACTAAAACCTATTCTCCTCATGTCATCGGGTTCTTCTCTGTCATATTTATTCGTGCAATATCCCGTCCTGATTTCCTCTCAGAGAACAGAGTCCAGCATCAGAAGTGTAGGCAGTAAAAGTCGAGCTCTCCTGAGTTCCAGTGATGAGGAAACACGATCTTCAGTTCGGTTGTAAGGTTTTGGGGAAATTTCATAAGTAGGAAAATGAGCCGCTCTCCCATCTGCTCGCGCTCCGATGTGAAGACAGTAATGCACGCATGAATGAAAGTTAAGTGATGTGATATTGTGAGAAAGGTGCAGGGTTGCATTTTTCATATCTGTCAATGCGCAGAATATGCGGTGATGGAAATCCAAGCTGCAGGTCATTCAATCGTAATACTGTTTGTGTGTGCAGTTTCGCAGGAACTTTGACTTGTGTGCCAAGTGTGCGTCAATATTCGTGTTCTCCACCAACTTTCCTCTGAAATGATGTTGCCTGTAAAAAGAGCGCAGCTGCAGCACAGATCTCTTTCTGCATGTGTCCCTCCTGTGTGCGCCAGCAGTCAAACACACAGGCAAACACTCGTTTGTTGCTGATTAAGACTCCTTGCTCCTCGTTTGTCCAACACTCAAGGTAGAAGTTGATGACATATTACTTCCACAAAGTACAAAGAGAGCTTTAGGTTGCAAGGGGAAAAAAGAAAGAGGGGGGGGGTGTCAGGGGATGATGTATCGCCTTTATTTAGCAGGGACACATGGCCCATTACTGCTTCATCCAGCCTGTTCCATCAACTTACAGCATAATTTCTTTCCAGGTATTCGTGCACTAACTCTGGCTTTCTTTAAATGGAGATATTCTAGCCTGGCGCCCACACCATGGCTCAAAAGCAGACACACATTCACTCAATATCAGCGAGACGCCCCCTTCAGGACTGTAAAAGACGGCGATTTTACTGCGACACACTGCAGCTTAAAAAAAACTTTTTTTTTACATTTTAAAAAAGAGAGATCTGACAAGAACTGAAGAACATGAAAACCCCAAAAAAGGAAAAGCAGGATGGACATTAAATGTAGACACATTAAATGAGTGCCAAATAGTAAAAAGCAAACGAGAGCGGAGAGAACAAGTGTGGAAGTGGAAGGTGCGCAGCGCTGAGCCAGATTCACATTAATGAGCGATTCAGCGTTGGCCAAATACAACTGAGCCAGAGGCGACGATCTCACTTACTGCTCCCCGCTCGCACATCTCACTTCACTACTTCACTTTATTTGGAATTTACCATGAAAAGTGAGCTTTTGGAAGCTTTTATGTCTTTCAGGTAGCTGTGAAAACAACTCCAGTGTGTATTTTGTAAAAACAGTTAAGTGGTGACGAAGAACTTGTTAAGAACCCCAAAAGTTGATGTCATTTCACAAACGGCCAAAATGAAGGTTTAACAATCGAGGCTGATGACAAGTGTATTTGGGTAACGTGTGTTTAAAATTAAAGCGGGGTGAGATGAGCATCTCAAACACGAAGACTCTCCCGCATCACTCGACGCAGTTTAATTTCAAGATAACTGTCGATGAAATGGAAAACCAGCTCTCGTGGATCGAATGAACCCGACCGCCTGTTATAGTAAATATTTTTCTGTAATAGAGAATCCTTCCATCTTGGCAAAAAGCATTTGTGATGTGATGAAACGGGCGATGGAGACGGAGCACAGAGGTGAGCGACTGCCAAGAGAGATTTAGATCAGCTCTATATGAACATGAGGAAATCGAGTATTGGATCTGATACGTGACAACATGCGTTCTGCACTTTATCAGGTCCTCTGGTTCAATGTGATCCATCAGCTCTCCTTCAAACTGTATTTACATCCATCTTGTCATTATCAAAGATGTTTTAGTGTACAATTTGTAGTGTTGAGCTGGACCGTCTGGAAGCAGGCATTTGCGATGAGCAGCGGGGCTGAGTTTGTGCCAAACAGCTTTGTTGATTCATTTAACAAAAACTTCATGTAAGAAAATGACACACTATCGCTCCTGCTCATGGTCTCCACCAGCCTGCTGTGAGATGGCACCAACCAGCATCAAACAACACCAAACTCAAATAATATGCTGTTTGGCATTAATGGAGAAGTTTTTCAAAATTTTCCAGGAGTGACGCTCACATACTCGGCTCTGCTGCACATCCAACAAAAGCTCCTCACAAATGTTCTGGCATTGAAAAGGAAAATGAACCGGTTTTCCTATGGTGTAAGATTTATTGCCCAGAACAAACAAAAAAATATATCTTCCTCTTCATATTTTTTTTAAATCCCTACTATTCCTACTAAACAAATTATGAACAAACATTTTAAGAGACATTTCCACCAACGAGCTGGTTTCCTTCCAACGCATCCGACAGTTCAAGCCCAATCATTTAATCACTTGACAGTCGACCAGAGAGCAGCTCATGATTGAAAACCTGGATCTCAGATGTCAGTGATGGAAGTGTGCTGTCGTCCCCGACGAGCGGAGACTGATGTCGGCGCATGTGCTTCAGTTTGATCCCCGTGTCCTGCAACTCCTGTTCAGGCTACAGGTCACCTCAGCCCTGCCACCCCCCCGCGGGGAGACGACGACACCTGATCTGAGGTCCTGTCAAGCATGGTTAACTAACTCCACACCGCCGGGGCAGGAGCGGGGTCACTGGCATAATGGAGGGGGCTTTTATTTTCCATTTCTTACCGTTTAGTAGAATGGTCAAGCTTGTGGATAAAATAAAGCATCACACACGTCTGTAGTGAGTCAGACTGTTGGCGTTGTTTACAGTTTATAGTTCGGTTTTAACCAGATGTCGTTGACTTGTAGCAACCAGGTGGATTTAAAGTTATATCACATCCTCCCGGTGAATCATTATCTGTCACGTTTTGGGGTTTATTTCACTGTAAATGAATGAGTCAGCGCACTTTGTTTTTCCCCAGAGCTTCATTTTTTTGGTTCAGTTGCTTTGATTGGTTTTCTCTGCTTTGCTTTGAGCTTTGATTGGCCACAGACTCTCAAGTCCTCATGACTTTAAAAATACAAAAAATAAGTCTAATAAATGAGATAACTGTTTCTTATTTGGGTATTTCGTGATCAAAGAATGTGAAAATTGGCCACAAACGTCAAGCTAATTCCAGTCAGATTGACCATTATGTGTGCTCTGTTGGCTTTCTTTAGTCAGTTTAAAATTTAAAAGCAACGTGATCCAGAAAGTGCAAAGCAGATACAGACTGCAATGCTATTGTGAGAGGTGTAAATGGCCTCTTCCCTAAACACTATTGTTTCCACTTATCTCAACCTGGAACCATCATTAACAAAATAATACTTAACGTATGATTTGGATGCTGCTAAATAATTACAGCTTGTTGTCCTCTGCAATAAAAAACACCTGCAACCGACTGTCGGAAAGCTCCGCTTGGTCCCTGTAGGGCTTAGCCGAGTGTCTGAGGAAGAAAATGCAGTTTAAATAATGATTAGCGAGTTTAGATGGGGCTGATGTGTCTGCGTCTGTCTCTGAGCTTCTTTGTTCCACAGCAGGAACTGTCTGGATGGTAAAATATGACGGTGGAGAGGCAACAAGGTGGTGAAAGAAAGAGAGGAAGAGAGAAGGAATCTTTGGTTTCCAATTTATATCCCAGCTCATCTGTTGCTCTGCTGTCACTTTGGTGCCAACTCGCCCGTTTTAACCAATTTGTTTCTTTGTAGTGTTTTGTTGCAAAAAAACAAAACAAAAAAAAAACAAAACAAGCCTTTTGTCAGCTTCATGTTTCTGCTTCATCTTTTCTGGCAGTCCTACAGAGGGTTTCCACATCAAATATTTTGGAATTTCTCATTGTGAAAGCGCAGAAAAAAGAGCTTTGAGGGCGAAAGATTTTTATTATGTGGGAGAAAATCAAAAGTAGCTGTCAGGTTGCACAAGAAATCAGTATGTGCGTTACAAATGTGAGACAAATGAATGCATTTTTGATCACATAATATTCTTTTCATGAGACCAAACGGCTGACCTTTAGGTGCACAGCCTTCATAAGTGCCTGCACTGCATAAAGTTCAATAATCCCTCAGATTATAGTCTGCAGCTCCAGCTCGGTGTGCTAACCTGTGGTTTAATCACTAAACACAACACACCCTCCTCCCAGCACTTCATGATCACTTCGGGACCTGTCACGGTGAGCGGTCCCCTTTCACCAGCTCAATAAAGATTCTCAAAATGAAAAACAATATATGTCCACAATAGAGCTTCTGTGAGCTGCCAGAAATGAAAAGTCATAACCTTCGTTTTCATAAGCTTGTCAGAGTTAGCTGTGCAGAGATAGAGATTAAAAGCTGCTGACATCTCCGGCTCCCGGGCGTACAGAACCAGTGTTATTCCTACAGCGGGATGAATTAATCTATCGTGGTGTATTAACCTCTTTCTTTTATCTACTTTTTCTTGCCGTCAGGACTCCACTTTCTCTCCCCCTTCAGTCATATCTCTGTGTTTTCCTTTCCTCTCAGCCGGACGGCTTCTCCCGTGAGAGAGTGTCCTGAGCAGTTGTGATGAAGGAGATCAGCTGCTGGCTGCAGTTTGATTGTCTGGTTGACAGCTGGCCCTCGTGTTTATTTTTTTATTTATCCCGGCCGCCCCGGACTGACACATGCTTGGCTGCTCGTGACATCGGCGGGCCGGGGCCGGTGAGAGAGCAGAGAGAGACGGTTGGACAGATGTGTGGACCTTGAAGCGTGTTTCACATCAAAAGATCACTTTGTGGGGAGTTGTTAGATTTGACACATCTGGATGTTATGGACTCATCAAGCAGGCGTGCATTCAGTGTGTACTGTAAATACACACAATTGCACACAGATGAATACCTCAAACTGTGTCAACATGAGGAAACACTTGGAACTGCCTAATCCACAAACATGACAGTCAGGTTTTATCTCCATTGTCCTACAAAGCTCACGGATGTTTCCTGATGTGGTTGCATGAGTGAGGTTATTGCAGATCAGCTTGTCAAGAGCAACTCAAGTCAGTAAAAACTTGCCTTAATGAAGACCCAGAAGCAGAAGAGAAACCGTCTATATCTGTCAATGACGTACCTGCTGCCCAATTTCTGAAGAAAACCGAGGTAGACAGTGAGGCTGTGACACTTTTTGGCCATGTCATTTTTCTCAGTTGGCAAAGTGGGACCATCTTCCAATCCCGAAGTTGTTGGTTCCATATCCCATCTCATCCGTCCATATGAACCTAAAACTGGGGGATAAGCATGGCAGGTGTGTAAATAGTTGTATTGGTGTTTATTGTTGCTCAGCTCCAGGTTGTATTTGCAGCGATGAAGTACTTTGGGGTAACATGAAACAACAGAAATCTTTGGAGTCCTTCAGCACCTTCAGCGTGTTATTATTTGCATTCCTTAGGCTGTTCAGGTGTTGATGACATTTTTCATGGAATATCTTTTAACATTTGTATTCCTGTTGTACTTACAGAAAAAGGAGAAAGATGACGAGAAGTATGCTAAAAGTTGGAAGCAAATTTTCACTTCGTTCAACATTTGTGCAGATTTGTCACCCAGAATTGTCAAACTCATAATTATAAAGGCTAAAAGCGAAACTGAAGTCACATGATTTTATTTTTTTCTTTTCTCCTGGATTATTAGTTTGAAGTGGCATGGCAATGTATGAAATGTTTTACTCTGTGGTGGGCAGACAGATTGACTTCTTTGGGGAAAAAACAATGATCAAACCAAAAAGAACAGACACAACTTCTCTCCGATTCCACCGCCTGAGGCTGCAATACTGGCAGACCCTGATAAAAGCAGTCTCTTCTGCACCCGGGAACATCTGCAGTGAAGCCGCTTCCAGCTCTGCTTTTCATGTGTTGTTGTCTGTCCGTCCTGAAGCGCTGCACCAGGTTTGTTCCACTGACTGGAACTGAAGAGGAGGGCAGGTGAGGTTGCGCGGCCTCCCGACCTCGTGACCCTTGCTGTGTTAACCTCCGGCATCGGCTATATCTCCTTTAGCCGCCAACAGGATGCGGCATTTGCCTGGAGAGGTGGCTGTTTGTTCTGTGCATCTGTTCTGACACTGTGACCCTGACCAGACATTCCCAGGCCAGTCACACACCTCTGACCCTGCATGAAGAGCCACTCCTCTCGCCGCTGCCACTCATCCCTCCTCACCTCCGTGTTCAGCCGACCTCTGCGATGGATACATTCTCACTAACCGAATTACATCGTCGCCTCGGGGGGGGAAAGCCAAGCCAGTTGTAAGGATGGACAATCAATGACAGACTCATTCGACAGAGTGTAGAGAAGAGCTCATTGTCTTGTGTTTTTTATTATGTTGTGTTCCGGAGAGGTCCAACCGTGACGGCGATCATGACGATGGCATAACGTGAAAGAAATGGTGGGAAAAGGACGAAACAAGAAGCTGTTAGTAAACTTCCTGCCAACACTGACGACCACAGCTGGCCTGCAGTCAAACGCTCTGCTGACTGACGCGTCAAAACAAGCGTGTGATCTCTTAGCTTTCAAAGCCACAATAACGAAGATCGCTCTGTGCACTTCTTTGCCACGTCTCTTGTGTGCTTTGAGCAAGAATGCCACGGAACCTGAACGTACGTCTGCAGTTTCTTCAGTTCACACCATTGTTTGTGGTCTTCTGAATCATAGCCTCTGTCATTTCTTGTCTCTGGGGTCAAATGAAGGAGACAAAAGCCTCGACCAAAAGTATAGCGCTCTCTGAGAGGTATCCGTCATTTTTCATCACTCTGATTCCATCCTTCCAGCCATTGTTTGTGTTGTTCCCTTGAACAATACAAACCTCTGCAGCCACCACAGGGCAGTAAAGCCAGCCGCACTGTTCAACAGGGGAGTCATGAGTCCATTAAACACAACTTGATCAAAGCCAGGCGCCCCGTCCTTGGAAATAACAGAGTTTCTTTATTATTTTACTCTTGTTACTGCTGAAAAATAAATGGCAATGTTTATCTAATGTTCCCGTAATTTATCACGATGTCTCTAAACGTCTGCCGAGTGGCTGAGAATATTTAGAGGAATTGTTATTTGTTTATGTTTACTTTTTCGTGACCTGTCTTTCGGTCAGTGTTTGTCATTCATTTTTCCCAACTTTATTTTGGTTACTTCTTCTGTTTTGTCTGATCAGCTTCTCTCAGATACAAACGGAGTGTCGCTGGCGGCTGGAGCTGCAGGATCAATGTGACCGTCTCGCCTCTGTTTATGCTGTTCCGTCAAGCGCACGTTGTGCATATTAATGAAAAGTGGAGCGCTTATTGGTTCTTTCCACATTATTCATGATATATTTACTATTGGACACGAAAAGTGAATTGACTACCCGAAATCCACGAGTGAAGGTTTGATAGCTCTGTCTTTTTTTCACAGATAACCTGTTCGGTCATGGTTTTTAATGACTGCAGGTCCATGTCACACTTTGTGAGTAATTCTCACAATGTGATGCAGATTTATCGCAATCTATTACTTACTATCTTTCCAGACAATGATTAGTAGTAAAATTACATTTCAATTCTATTAAAAAGAATTTTGCCACTGTTGGCACACATCATCACATCCCCACATATGACTCTATTGTCTTGAATAATGTGGACAGTAAATAAAATAATACACTTGTCATGATTTAGGGCTATGTTAATGCTCCCTCACTGAAACAGATCAGTCTGTGCTTTGAATCGCAAGCTTTACTCTGCAGGGATTGGTTGATTGGAAAAGGGGGTGGAGTCTAAGGTAATGAACTGACTCTCTCAAAGTGATTTGTTTTGTTACAATGTGACTTCAGAGGCTGAACTGGTGTTTCATTATTGTTGGGGTGAGAGTTAACGCCCTCAACTTTAACGTTCATGTTCCTGAAACCCAGTAACACCCAGTCCCGCCCAGTACTCAGTATCTCGAGCAGGGATTTATGAGAAAACTCTTCAGGGGGACAGTGGAGGTCGTACATATATGCAGACACAGAGGAGATGTTCCACCTGTTCTGTTTTTGTGTTTTTCAATGTTTCTGTTGTTGATTATCTGAGTAGCACTGCAGCACCGTCTCATGGCACTGATGTACAAAGTAATAAAATAAAAACAATCTAACATATCTCTGTTTATAGCATCTTCCTAAGTATCCACATTCCTCCATATTTTTTCGTGACCTCCCCCCCCGCACGCATGTGTTAAATCCATTTTCTTGTTTGGTTTGGATCACACCCATAAAAAACAAATCTGCAGGAGGATCTGTATCCTCTCTGCTCACACTCGTTCACATTATCTTTATTTCCGTCAGTAACTTAGGATTATTTCTCCTCTTGTCTATTCTTTATTGTTTTTTTTTGTTTTTGTGAATGACTGTGGAAAGAAAGTGGAATCTTGCTTTGGCTTTAGGAGTCCAGAATCAACATGGCTGTTGTGATGAGGCCGTTCAGACTGGCCTGGTTCCTCCACATGTTTTAAACATGAGTGAAGCCTCTATCTGATATATATTTTTATATCTTTTCAAGGAGGCAAATCATGCAGAACATCTGATGATTTATTTAATTTTTTTCATAAAACGCCGCTCATCTCAGGCACATTGATACAAGAAAAATGCAATACTATGTCACATCATTGCTTTGTAGAGGAAATGTTCTTTACTCTTCCCTTTCCCTCTTGTTTTATCTCTACCTTTTCCTTATGATTTGCTCTTATCAAACATGAAAGAGCTCAGGGACAGTAGTCATGCCTCAGAGGCCTTGATGGTCACAGTTGGCATTCACAGAAAACAGAGCCACTAAATATAATCTGGTCCTGGTGACTTCGCAGATGGCCCGAGCAAAGATAATCTAACGCCACCAAGATGTCTGGAATGGCCCCCACCAGAGCCCCCTCCGACCCGTTAGGGTCCAATTCACTGGGGAGAATTAAAACTGATATCCCCCATCAAAGGAACATTTCTCTCTCCAGGCTACGAAGAGCCACAATCTCCCAGGTCGCTTGATCTCAGTCCAAGGTATTGTGCTGGCTGGGACAAGGTACACCACCTGAGTCAAGTTGGGAGACAGAAGGAGAGCGGACGAGAGAGAAAGTGTTAGTGTGACCGTTAAAGCAGAGGTTTGGCTTTCCTCTTCAGACTTTACTGGAAGCAGCTGTTTAACCCTTTGCCACAGAGCGAGGCTGATTTCTTTAAAAGCTTTGAGCTCCTTCTTTTGTGTGTCATAACGCAGCTCACCGTGACGTTCGATGATTGTTGTCAGTGCATCCAAGAGCACAGAGCAAACAGGAATTAGTCATAAGTCAGTGTAGTTTCTCCACAAAGTAAACTTGTACTTTGTGTTCACAGCCTTCAAAATGCATGGGAACTGTTGCTCTGAAGAAACAGCACAGGGTAACTAATTTAGAGTGTCCTCAAATTCCACTAACCTGCTATCAGCATTGAAAAAGACAGTTTCATGTTGTAAAATGAGCACTGCAGACTACTACTGCTTCCCCGAGAGACCAAATAAACAAAAGCTTAATTAATTGGAGAAGCCTATTCGTTGTGATCATTTGTTTGGTTTTGCGTATGTTTCATGTGAAAACATGTGAAACCACAAAGAAGCTGCATTGCATCCATCAAGCTTTTTCATGCAGTGACCGGTTGGTTTCCCAGACTCAGGTCCTCCAAAACACACATGAGGATGCTTTGTGTCATGAAAGCTGTTGATTGTCTTCAAACACTTACATCATGTCGCCTTTCTCTCTCCAATATGTGGCCTCTTCCTGACTCTCTGCAGTCTCTGCCACTCATGCAACCCTAAAAGAGCAATTACCTTGGAGGCTAAACTCTTTACTTTAAAATGTCCCTTAAAGCCATTAAATGAGGCATGGATCTTCACCTCATTATGGCCATTTGTGTGTTCTTGTTATGCATTTAGATTGCGTCATGTGTTTTTTTTCTCCTTTGGCTTTTTGACCGATGGACATTGATGATTAAGTCATAACTGTTGTACAGTGTCACTACTGGTTGTAATGATTACAAGCTGCCATTATCCTAATGAAATCTGAGCCTTGTCCTGTCCTACGGCTTTCTTGTCGTAATAAAAACTGACAGTTAACCTGCCCATCATGGGGAATGGAGGTTCAACATGCCTCATGTTTCTCATCTCTTTAGTGTGACCTTTGTTCCAGGATCGATCAGCAAAGAGCAGGAAATGACTCAGCAGGTGGTGGAAATGTAAGAAAGGTCATTGAAAGAAATTTTCCCACCATAACTTTCTATAATAATAATCATGTCCACGATATTGGAAGTTTATGCAGGAGGAAAGTGTCCACCTCTGTTGCTATATGGAAATGGATATGGATCAACAATGATGGACTTAATATGTGTTAGGGCAACCCTTTCCAAATAGACAGAGCAAGTCATTTCCAGCTCCCTCCTGCTTGGGGGGGGGGGGTGCTGCAGACCCGTCCACCCTGTCAGAAAAGTTAGATGCATGCCAGCACAGATCAGGCACCATCTTCCACTCCCGCCATCTCAAAAACGCCACAAATATGTGGAGGGAGGAAGCCCGCGATGCATGGGAGAAATCATGAAAACAATGAGAGAGAAAACATGATGATGAGATGATGACGGCATGAAGCCTGGAAAGAAATGGATACAGCTGAAGGAGAAGAAAATAAAGAAACGCATCAATAAACTGAGGCATCCTTGGCCTGTTTGGGAGTGATTACGATGGGGTTTCTTTTGTTTGTTGATAACCCTTAAAGTAGCACTGTGTTTACCCGTCTTACCACATGGCACCGCTTGGCATTTACTAAAAATGTGCTGGCTCAAGACGGCGTTAGAACAAAAGGTAGACGGAGGGTCAGACGGCTGTCGTTGTTAGTTTAGCATCTGCTTTTATGTCACTGTTTTTGTGTTGCTCAGCTTCGTCTCACGGGGTTTGTTCATCTCATTGTTATTGGTCCGTTAAATCCTTGATGCAGAGGTGGAAATGCGTTGCTTGTTTTGAATATCAAAGGAAATATGACCATTTTGCTCTCCAGACTGGCAATGTGGCCTGATCATTCCATTTGTTTCTAGCCTTTTTTTCAATTCAAACGGTGGTGCACACATGTTGCTTAAGTCCATCTGAGTTGATTCGTCATTATTGATATCTGCCATTTAAAATGCAAGCATTCTCTGATGCATTCTCCTGCACACTCCCCTGTAACACTCGCAGCCACATCAGAGAGACAGCAGCTCACCAACTTTGACAAATCTAACCAGTATTGAACTGATGAAAACTTTGCAACTGACTGTAACTGTTATTCATTTCCTAATAATAATCAGTTATAATGTTACTGCTAATGTTACTGCTCACAGCAATATTTTTACTTTGTTATAACTTGTTTTTCCCTGCTTGCTTTTTGGATTTCAAACACAAGATTTAACCTCTTTTTTTTTTTTATTCAATCCTCTACTTTCAACTATCTTTACCTGAATATTACGACTCTGATAAAAGTGCTTTAATTTTCAGTCTCAACGAGGAAAAAAACTAAACAGTGACAGTATTGTTAGTGGGGGTTTTTTCACTCCTACTGACGTGGAGAATTTGGGTACTCATGGTACTTCTGTCTCCAAAGGCGGCCGTAGTTATTTTATCTGTAACTTAATTTACTCTGTGCATTTCGACTGCCTGCTATCTGTGTTCGCCGTGGCTTCTTTGCAGGAGCTTCACAAGCCTGCAGTGACATCATATCGTCTTTATCAGGAAGGGGCCCTGGGCACAGGACCACTGAATGGGGTCCTTTCTTCATTTCTACAAACTCAATATTACCGCTAGACCTCCCTCGCTCTAGCAGATCATGGCCTCCTCTTTCTTGCTTTGTGTCCTCCACCCTCCCCATCTTCTTTTTTTTATCGTGAGCTCTGCACTGCCACCACGCCGTCCTGCACATGCAAACATTCCCGGCTCTCGTCTCAGGTGGAACAATATTATCTCAGCAGAGTGTCGGTTAATCATGTGATCTTCAGCTTGGGACCGCAGTTAACCATCTCCAGACTGTGCTGCTGCTTTAGAGGCTGTCGCGCCGCTGCTCAAACTGTACTGCAGGTCATAATTAACCTGAGACAAAGCAATGACCTGTGACAAATAGACTGTAACACTAGAACCCCCACCCCCCCATAGCACAGTACAGGCAGTGTGGCGTACCCTGCTACAGTGAGCTGGTGATGGCAAGGTCCTGCAGATGAAAACATGGCCTGGAGGCAGAGAAGAAGAATTCCAGGGAAGTGTAGAAGTAACAACAAGGGAAAAGTTTAGGAACTCCACTGAACGGGAATTACTGCTGAACAACATTTAGTGCTGTCGCCCCCGGTGAGTATGAAGTGGATGATATCGTCCAGCAGTCACATGGTCGGTTATTTATACAGCAGCTGCAGTGAGAAATACTTGGATTGTGCTGAGAGTGAAATGGTTACGAGAGCACCTCAAGGACAGCTGCCTGCTCAGCTGCTTGTAGTCCTGTGGTACTCGATTCTAACCTTCGTCAACAAAGTGTGTGTTTGTGTGTTTGTGTGACCAACTTTTCACAAAAACTATTTACCAAAATTGCATGAAGCCTTCAGGAACAATTTGTATTTATCCAAGGATGGCTTAAATTCAAAGAGCGATTGGGTCAAAGGTCAAGGTTTAAGTCACAAAAATGTCAAAATAAGAGTGTTCATCATAACACAGTCAGTATTAATCCGATTGATGTCAAATCAATGCTAAAATGTTCAGTGTTCAATTCCCTGTCCTCTGATATGCTGCATGATGCAGTGATGTCATTACCCTGGTTAGCAGTTGGGGTCAAAGGTCAGATAGTTGGCTATATGATTTACAATTAGGTTGTCTGTAAAAAACTAAAAGAAATTCTATCCCTGTGATAAATCAATTTACCATAATGCATTTTGGTAATAATCCATAATGTAAACTGATTGGCTACAGCCCCACTGCGGATGGACCGATAGATGGATTATGGATGGATGGATCCTTTGATGGATGCATGGATGATAGAAAGCTGCAATTGTAACCTAGTTCTTCAGCCAACAGTCAGTTAAACCCTGAGAAGCTGCAAGAGAAGGTTGCAGAGCGAATATGGAGGAAGTCGGAATACCGGGACAAGACAAACCCATATACAGAGAGACCAGTCAAACTCCACACAGAATAACCATCAGTCTGGAATCAAACCAGGGATATTTTTGCTGTGAGGCGAGAGTGCGTTCAGTGTTCCCTTCAAGATACTATAGATAAGATAACACACCCCCACAAGGGATTGGGTTTTCTCATAGGTTAAGTAGATCAGTATCCATAAACTTTAAACTTTAATATTTATCTATTTATGTGTGTGTCATAACAAAAGATTTGTTAAAAAGCGTGACGCTTTAGCATACCATTCCGATGTGCTCTGGAAAATGTAAAGCAAAATTCAATATTGAAAATTGGCAGGGGTCATGAGAAGACAGGGACCTACGAAGTAATGCAGCAGAAAAGCTCAAAATCCTAGTTCATGGTAGCACTGTGCTTTTCTCACATGCAGTTGATTGGTTGTATCTTCAGTAACTCTCCATAATCCTGTCATCCCTTATTTCTGTCCTTGTCTAACTGCAAAAGAAAGACGCTCCCCAAGGCTTTTAGCCATGCTGTTACCACAGGTATTTTAACTGGGCCTGGCTTTGGTCTCTGTGCATTAGCTGCACATTCCAGCGGTGCGGATAATGGGAAGTTCTATTACGAGCTATTTGCGGCCACACTGTGGCGTGTTTCACCAGATTCCAACATTAGCCAAGGTTTTAACCTCACTGGCGGGGGAAGGCTCCAGGAGGAGTGAAGGTCCGATGCTTTGTCTCCATTTGTCTCGTTTTGTTTCTGTTTGTCAGCCCTCTTTGTATATTTGCACAATGTCATTACGGACCACCATGGGAATGCATGTTTGTTTACCGTCTGTGTGCATGTCTTGCACTTACACTTATCTGTGCTCGTTCAAGCCTCCGTTTTACACCTTCACTGCGACACGGTCTCTGCTCTGATTGTGTTTGTGCTCAGCCATTTCGGTCAGTCCTATACTGTCCATGCACGTGTGCCTCTGTGACTTTATGTGTGCGTGTGACCGTTGAAGACCTCTCGGCCACTGCCGTGAGGGGTGGCCTGTTGACTCCGAGCTGCAGCAGGGGAGCTTCCTTCTCACTGGGTTATAGAAAGCAAACAAGCTAATCAGCTCCAGCACGCCGGCCCCATTTCAGCCCGGCATCCATTCAGCCGGACGGACGGACGGACGGACGGACGGAGAGAGAACTGCAGCCGTCCTGCTGCAGAGGAGTTACAGTGAAAAGTGTGTGTGTGTGCGTGCGTGTGTGCCTGTGTGTGAAAAGGGAGCATGCAGATGTGCACCCGACAACCTCGTGAATTTGCTGATACTGTCTGAACCTTCTTAACTCTTCACCAGTCACATCCTGATAAGAACATCTTACAACAGTTCAGTTCAAATGGCTCTCACACGTTGTGATTGATTGTTTCATGAGTCGACCCGATGTTTAACCATGTTGCATCGTCCTCGTCAGCGGCTGCTCTTGGGTTTGGTCTTTTTTTTGGTCAAACACATGACAGACTTTCAAACCATGGTGGGTTCAAGGATTCTTTTGGGAGGGATTTACAGTTCATTCATGACTTACAAAGAGTAGGATTTGATTGTTATTTGTGTTTTATGGGGCTTCACAGTGTTGGAATAGTTGAGAAGGTCCTTGGTTCAAGTCTGGTTTGAGCTACAGTTTACATCTTCTAACTTTAAATGCATGAAATGTATGAAACTAACTGATGTCTCTAAATCGCCTGTCGGTGGGAATGTGAGCATGTGTGTGTGTGTTTGTCTGTACCTCGTGTCTCTGTGTTTATCCAGTGATAAACTGGTGATTTGGCAAGATTATATCCACCTTCATGAATAGTCAATAGTCAAAAGATGGATGGCGTTTTATGCTTCTGTGTGTGAATGGCTTTTGCAAAAGATGAAGTTTCTGCAAAATAATTTCAATTGTGTTTTTATTTTTTTTCTGTTTCACTTATTTACTTTATAATACCCGACAATAACACATCATTTTAATGTCCACCTGTAATCAGTATATTCAGGTGATTTAATATATCCTCAACATCGTCATCAACCCCCCTCCTTCCCTTTCCCAGCCGCCGCTCCATTTCATTCATTCATCTGTGTACCTTCATGACCTTTTCACAAGTAAACAGAAGTCATATCCCAACCCTCCATCCCACCTTTGGTGTTTGTGTTGCGTGAGAGAGTCTTTTTATACATCTGCTCAATGTGTATGTAGGAGCTATAAGACCAAATAATGTAGTTTAATCACGTGGTCCCCTGTTTGTAACATCAGGTACACATTTAAAGTCATCTGTAAAGTTTTGTAAACACACTTTCACCCTCTTTTTTTTCCACCTTTGAGAACAACAAACAAATAAATCTTGGGCCTCCAATTAGCATCAGTCCATGTTTCACAGCATGAACGCCTCGACGTCAGATGACCTTTGTCTCGCCGGATCAGCGCCAGGGAGTTGTAAAGAAGTCGCTTTTAGTCGGGTTGTGATTACCCATGATCCTCCTTGGCAATCCTTGACCCCGTGAGGGCCAGCAGGAGTGATCGGACAGTAATTTATGTGAACCCAATGCTCGTCCGTTGAACTCTCTGCGCGGTGTCAAGTTGTGTCCGTGAATTTTGGCCCCGGCCATATCTCCTTCTGTCAACACTCTCACGCTCCACATCCTGGCCGCCCTGCACCAGGGGAGAAGCGGAGACGGAGGCTAGTGAGAAAGAGCGATGAGCTCTGTGAGGGAGGGATGTAAATGCTTTACAGCAACGTTGCCTCTGCACCTCATGACAGAGGCCATTTAGCAGCTCTGTTTTCTATCGCTGCTCTTCTTCACTCAAGGCCTGGCCTCCACCCAAGACCAAACGCTGCACGCACTGGAGTACATGAGAACATCCATCAAGTGTTTTCCTCCAACAACTTAGATTTCACTGGAGTGGAGTCTGAGGGGTTGAATCTATCAACAACATCCACGTTCGTGACGGCCTCTGTACTTCTCATCTGTGTGCCGTGGTGTCAATCGTGAGAGGTGAACGGCAGATGGTGTTGACTGGAAGTCGAATCAATTTGTCAATTTATTAGAGATGTTCTGCCAATGAAGCAGAACTCTTTGGATTGTTGGATGTGATTGCACTATATATACACAGGAGTCAATACCTACTCGTTTCTTTACGATGTTCTGAATTACATTCAGTATATTTTCACTTTGAGTACTTTTTGGAAAATCATATATTTCCCTATTATTTATTTCTGCTAAACATGGATTTAAATGCTACATTAAAACATACTGGAAAAACATTTTTTAAAAAGCTGAGATTCTCTTCCTCGTGACACCCATTCATTGACAAATATTAGTGTGTATAGCTCAGGATTTCTTTGTAAACAGTTTCAGTGCGAAAAAATATTTCTTTCTGAAATGAGTGCAAATCTTAATTACTTAAAAAAAATACTTAAGCAAGCACTGCTTTTATTTTAAGGGATACACATAAAAAAAAAGCAACCCTCTACTTCGAAGGTTTTTGTCAGCGTTGCTCAACGTATAATGTTGCGGCCTGTGCTCACTCACTGAGAACAGTACATGTTGTGCAAAACTGAATTTGTTTAGACTCGAGGCTCTGTGAATTATGTTTGTAATTCCATTTGTGTATAGCTAATGAGGAAGTCTGAAAGAGAGACACACACACACTGTCCATTCATACATTCAATGTGTAACGGAGAAGCCTGTCGAACGCAGTCTTAAGTGGAAAAAGGTGAAGTTCCTTGCAACATGGATGCCGATTTCCACAACCATGAAAATGAAAGTCCTCACAGATGTCTGCATATGGCTAACACACTCGTTATCAAATCAACGGCAGCCTCTGTACTGCCCCGTGTTTATGGCCGTGGTAACTTCAGAAAACTATCGAATAAAGGGAAATCGGCCTCCTTCGTTCCCCGCGCTGTGTCAGTGTCAGATGGATTACTGAAGCATACAGAAAACACATCACAACACGCATGTGGTTCCGGAACTACCTTCAGGGATTGTTGCACAGTGGCTCAAATCTGCGGTTTAGGTCAAACGAACATCAAAGAAATTGGACGTTTAAACAACTTGATAGTCTGTGCACCGCAGCAGAGGAGACTTCAGAGTCCGTTAATCTGCAGACATTTTCGTGTGAGCTGCTCTTTTTTGCCTTTGCCACGCACACCTTCCCCCTTTCTGCACCCGTTGATGTGTTGCAGGACTGACACACCTGACTGGATGGCGTGAGTTTGTGCACACTTAATGAGCCAAGCCTTGCAAAATCTGGTGGATTAAGGTGCGTGCATGTATTGGGGTGCCTAGTTCTCTGTCCAGTGTGAATGTTTTGGTCAGGATTGCAGCTCCCAGACTTGCAGGTACTCGTGTCATTGTGGTGACTCATATTGTGAGGACCAGAAAGGGGGCGGGACTGGGGCGGGGGGGATACTGGAAACCCTTCAAAGTGAGTTTGTTGCTGTGAAATGAGCTGAGGGGATCTGGCCTGAGCAGATGAAAGAAGCGTGCGGTGAAAGTGGTACGTGACATGGCTCCGAGTGGAGGAGATCTGCATCCAAACAACTTACACACCTATACAGACTGTGTGTGTGTGTGTGTGTGTGTGTGTGTGTGTGTGTGTGTGTGTGTGTGTGTGTGTGTGTGTGTGTGTGTGTGTGTGTGTGTGTGTGTGTGTGTGTGTGTGTGTGTGTGTGTGTGTGTGTGTGTGTGTGTGTGTGTGTGTGTGTGTGTGTGTGTTTGGTGATGCTGTTTAGGAGAGTTGACAGTCATGATAATATGGAGATAAATGAGTATTTACAAAAGAACAAGTGCTTTTTGTGGCGAATGCTCAATTGCAGAAAAGTGAGACAATCAGGAATAAATTATCCCAAAGATTATGTCCACATGAGAAAGAAACATCCCCACACGATTATGTCC
Organism: Blennius ocellaris; assembly: GCF_963422515.1. Taxonomy (NCBI): domain Eukaryota; kingdom Metazoa; phylum Chordata; class Actinopteri; order Blenniiformes; family Blenniidae; genus Blennius; species Blennius ocellaris. The sequence continues at coordinate 9,876,805 of NC_137658.1, read as the reverse complement.
CTTTGATGTCCAAAAACTTAGTAAAAGACTGAAGATTTGTGACAATTTGATCATTTATTTATGCTTCATTTGATTCCAGCATCTGGAAACATGGCATATTATTTCAACATGCCTCATTATTAACAAATTGTGAGATTGAACACAGACTTGTACTTTAAGGACATCTCTCCACAGCAGAGATTACAGTGTTTCTGTGGCCTCTATGTGTGGATATATAGTACACAAAGTATATATTTTCTTTAGCTTGTGTCACGCAGTGTTTACTGTGCATCAAGCAGAAGATACAGATATCGTGAATGTTATAGTGACCACCTGGTTGACTGTGCAGCTGCGACAAGCAACACCGGCCACGAGTGAAACGTCGTGACTGTGAAGCCTGCAGAGTCGTAATGAGGGAATCCATCAACAACAGTGCAAAGAGTGCAGAGTCAAGAAGATGCAGGTGCGATCGCATAATGCAACAGTTTTTTGTGGGGTTTTTTAAAGTGAGTGAGAGGAAGTAAGAAGTCTTATTGAAAGACCGGAAACCTTCTATTAGGGAACAATTACAACAACTTTAAGTGATCACTCTTCAGGGCAAACATTTCTTGGTGAAAAAAAATCCTGCAACTTAATGGAGGTTACTTTTTGACAAATGCACATGCAAGATGATGAATAGGAAAAACCCCAGGCACCAAAACTAAATTATTTCCTTGCTTTTACAATCCAGGTTTTCAGGCTCATTCTTGTCTTATTTCTCCTCTGACATGGATTCCCCACATTTATCCCTCCTAATTTCTGTTAGCCATTCAGTCAGGCTTCATATAAAGTCTCCTAAACACAGTGCGAGTGTTTCCCAACAGCTGGGCACATCCCACTGAACCAAAGCACCATGGATGGCTGCTAATAGCCCACCCTAATAATCCCTGCGTTACCTAATGTCTTTCTGCCTTCAGTGCCATTAAATACCCATCCATTATATTGCCAACAGTTACTGCTATTGTGACCATGAGTCCCAGAGGTGAGAGCAAATGTTCGACGTTGGCTGGTCCACCAAGCAGTGGTGCTCATACCCTTAGGAGGCGATGCTGGGTGATTACTCAGGGTCCCACAGAGGTGAAGCCAAAAACAGAACCACCCCAGCAGGGCATCTGGTTAATGAGTGGAAGGGTTTTCCTGCTGGAGCCCCAAGATTGGAAAGATGGGAAATGTACACACTCGATGGATCCTATGCACACGCACACGGTCTCCATTCAGTCGGTTTCTTTTCAGCGCTTCATCATTCTAGGATAACTGAGTCACTTTATACATTTATAAGTGTGTGTTTCCAGAGCGTGTGGTATAAATATGACTCTGTCACTTCTTTTGATCTATGAGATATATTTTATTTTAACTGCTACTTTGAACCCTCGTTATGACTGTATGGCTTCTGCCCTTGTCTTGTTTGTAATTAAATGATTATACTGCAGAATTACTGTGGTTCATAATGGCTATTATGTGTACCTGAAGCTCTCTCAGCTTTCTTGTAGTTTTTGAATGTTTTTGAGATATCATAAATAGTAGAGGAGTTATGAGAGGGCGAGTGCCAGATCCATCCCAGAGAATCAAAATGATAATATATCGATTTTTATGCTCTTCATTATTTTGTTGTCTTGTCAATACATACAGGTATCGACAAAGGTTTTGGTCTAAATGTGCTTCATGTATTTTTTTCTGTAATGTACTTAGTCTCTGATTTTTATCATAATGTGAGGACATAATATTGAAGTACTCAATCTGCTCTAAAACTACTTTCCTCTTAACCCTAACATGACCCTAAAGCATGTCCTCACCTAGAAATAAAATCGTTTTTCTTATGCGCAATTCATTGTTTTGTCCCTACAGTTTCACGAGTCCCTATTGTTCCCTGTGCAATCAAGCTGACAGCAGAATAAGAACATAAACACATACATGTGGAGTCTCTGCGCTGGTTTGCTCTGTGCTCCATTTCCTCCTCGCAGTGGGGAGAACCTGCTCAGTGCACTCGTGAGACAAGTAGCTGAACGTTAAACACACATTTGGTGGCCTGCATTAAAGTCAGACTTTCCTCAAACTGGCAAATTTGCCTGTAACGGAATTCATATGCTGTGATTTAAAGCAGCGGCTTGTGCTCCAAACCTGCTTATACTTGTCATTACACAAGTGTTTTATCCCCGATCAGGTCTGCGTGTTACGATAGCATGAGGCTTCGCAGTGCAAGTCTTGATTTTACTGCTCTGAATAGAGGGTCTAATTGGACACCAGAGGAGCTCCCCTGGCGGATGGCAGGATATATACACTGGGGACTCTGGGAAATTTACTGGAAGCCATTAAGGAAACAAGACATTTCCGACCACAGGGAATGAGAAAAATGACTGAAAAATAAGGGGGCGCAGTGTTCAGGACATGATTGTTGGGAGTGTGTGTGTGTGTGTGTGTGTGTGTGTGTGTGTGTGTGTGTGTGTGTGTGTGTGTGTGTGTGTGTGTGTGTGTGTGTGTGTGTGTGTGTGTGTGTGTGTGTGTGCGCATCTAGTCGCGTGCCGATTACAGGTCGGCCCAATAACCGCCTGGCACTGAACTGTGTCGGCTCACGTCCCTGTTTCTGCACTGTCCTCACCTGCTGTTAGGTAACCGCCTCTGACCAGTCTGCCCTCGCGTCCATATCATCATCAATCAATCAGTAGTTGTCATCGGATTTTCATTTTAAACTATGCCTTCTGCTTGTTCGCCCCCCTGCGGCCATGCCTGCCTGGATCTTCAAACGTTCAGGGGTTTCTGCACGCGGGGGGCGGGAGGGGGGGACTGAAGCTGCAGACTGAAGAAAATACACAGTGCCTGTTTTCTAAGAGAACAAAGAAGTGTTTAAATATGAAAACCTGGGCCGTCTTGTCGCTTTCGGCTCCTGGTGGAGAGACTGATGGAAACTCTTCATTATTGCCGAAGAGTTACATGAAGCATGGGGTCGAGGATAGTTAGCAGCACTTGAACGGTGGTGGAATCTGTAATGGCACCTGGAAGCAATTGCGTTTCCTCCCCGGAGGAATATTTATGCATCGCTGAATTATTCTAAGCATGTTCCCACTGTTTATTTCAACAATGATGTCTGGCGGCACGGCAGAAAAGCCATGCAGCCAGTCCAACCACTCTGAAAGTGGAGAAATTAAAAATAACAGTAAGATGTGTATGGTAAAAGTGCATCTAACGATAGTGCAAACTAAACTGTGTCCCTCATTATGGAAGTCGTCTCGGGCTTCTTTTTCATACAAATAGCAGCATGTCCAAACACTATTAAAGACACATCATTTTACTCAGTCCTGTAATAGAGGAGCCATGGGGAAATTGCTTGTGTTTGTGGTAACGGTTCCCATAAAAGCACAAATTCCAGTTTGCCACGGGTGCCTCAGTTGGGAAGTCTTGTTGCACCAATGCAAAGAGACAATTTCTGCATGAGGCCACAAAGTCTTTTGAATTTGTTTAGCCATTATAAATGGGTTAGGTGTTCTTGTTTCTTCAGCGAAAGTATGCATGAAAATGGGAACTGTCAAACATAAATGGAGAGATTTATTCCACTATATGAGCTGAGGTCTGCCTTATATGAATATTCAGATTCTTAATTTGTGACTCACTTTCAGCCATGTTGGCCAATTGTCCGCTTTGTTCAAGCAGGACTGACTTTGTTGTTCATGTATGGATTGCTGAAACACTTCATTCTGATAATCTGTATTGGGAAAATAATCAAACTGGTGATACTGGGTGCAATAACTCGCACTTGTAATCATGTTTCAGATCCGTGCTGATTGGCAATCTAACCATGTTCTGAGAATGGAAGGGACATTTTTTTATGTTTGATGGACATCAGAAGTCATGACGAATGTGCAGTTCATCGCTAATGTGGCCATTCCAGACGACACTCGTGATTTTCTTTTACTCAGTCTTCTGATTTTTACTGTATTTTGCAGATAAAATCCCTTCGATCAAAAGTATTATCATCTTTACTATGATCAGCATTTTATGTTGGAATGGTATGAAGGTGACATTTCATGTTAATTGCAGTAGTAGCAGCACTTCAGAGTCATGTGAACTTCAGTGGGAAGTTTATCAATTCATCTTGATTTTTTCATCATGTTAAACAAAATGTTGTTGTTTGGGTTTTTTTTCATCATTGGAGATGTTGAGTAACTCATTGTCTTGTGGGGGTGGTGCCTGGTGTCTGGTGATTATTAAATATGTTGATAATAAAAAAAGAAAAACTTGAATCATCCCTGAATAAGTCCAGTTGCCGCCTAGCTCCCTCTGTAGGACGTTCTTTGAATAAACTGAGATAAGACACGGTGCCGAGGGTTGGGTGTGTGTGTCAGGGGCTGAGTTGGGTATGTACCATATGTTGTGGGACGAGCGCTCGAGAGATGGCATCGTGGTGAGTGAAAGGTGACACTCTGACAAGTGGTGTTTATGGGAGCGGTGAACACGAGAGGACAACTGTCGGCCGCCTTGAATATGAGACAGACGATGAGAATAGAGACGCAGGTGCCCGATGTGCCAAAGAGAGAAAAAAAATGAAGGAGAGGAAGACGGAAGTGGAGAGCCAGGCAGGAGGACGTGACGGGGACATGAGGATCCTCCCCAGAGTGACACCAGCTCTTAACCTCGAGGTCAGAGAAGAGGCTGGTGTGGGGAGACACCGTGAGGGGAAGCAGACCTCTCCATATGATGGATCTCGGTCAGAACTTGGCAGCCACCTACCGAGTCGCAACATGTGTGTGCATTTTAATTTTACTATCAAAGCTCATCTCCTGTCTGTATTTTATTGGTCTGATGCATGCTTGGCAGCCATGCCTGCGAGAGAATGTGAATGGGTATGTGCGAGGGTCAGAGGTAGCCTGTGTTGGAGGAGAGTGGCAGATTTATGTGCTCCACCAACCTGAAGGCTGGAGGTCACATGCTGACTTTATTACACGCCTTAAAGCTGTGGTACACACACACTTAAACACGCACCATCGGCCCACCGATGCCAGGTCATGTGTGTTGAGGACTGAGCAATAGATAGAGCAGCGAATCAGGTTTGCCTGACATGTGCTCGGGTGCCTGGGTGGAAACTTCCCATATGGGCCTCGAGGGCAGTCAATATAAAGTCTGATTAAGATGGAGGGCAGGGTACATTGATCAGTAAAGAAACAAGCTTTGGACCCGAGATGAAAGCACACAGTTGGATCATGTTGCTCTGTATCATCAATATCTCTCAGGAGCGACGCAGAGCTCAAAAAAGCCCAGACAGGGATGGATGAGAAGATGAGAACCGAGAGGAGGAAAAAAGGAGGGAGAAGTTTCTCAGGGTCGTACTGTTGCCTCTCTTCTACTTTACTATATTCATTCATTACCTCCCTCCCTTCTGCTGTCAGTGCCCACAGAGGACTTTTATCTTCTGTTGGCTGATTTGGTTATGAAATCCAAACCTTGCAAGTTTACATTGTATAGTTTTTAAACCATTAATTCTTATGTTAACCTTTGGTGTTCATTTCTGCTATTTAATCCTCCTCTTTCCCTCCTTCATGTTCATTTATTTGAGACCTTTTTTCTCCTCAGTGGCACTAAGTATTTGTAAGTTTTGTTTTTAAAGAGCTTTTTCTATCTTAAATCTGGTATCGTGTGTCTTGAACCGAGGAAATGGCTCATCAAGCTATAAAAATTGACGCATTAAAAAAAAAAGACATTATGGTTTTACGAGGCTCGATGATCGACCTGCTCTTCTTCCACTGTAATTTCTGACAGGCAAGACCGATAAGTCCTGCAAGACTCCCAGCCAAGATCTGGGTCCTGTTTTTGCGTTTATTACAACGACAGAGTTTAAAACATTAAATCCCCTGTTGCACCTTAATTTTCTGCAACAATGGATCTGGAAATGTCTTTAACAGAAGGTTGATTTAGACGAGAGAAATGTGCTGTAAGCTCCATTTGGCCTTATATGGTTTTGTTTAAAGCCCTACTGGCTTAGGTGGAGTCAGGTGTAAGCAGACAAAAGACCCCATTGTTGGAAAAACCCAGATAGTTAGTTTTACTATAAACCTTCTCCGACCGATTTATGGGGCAGGCACCGTGCCGTGGATAAAAATAATAGGAAACCTTTTGAATGCACTCCCTCTTGGAGCAGATGACAAGCCTCCTTAATCACTTTCAAAGTTACCACAAAATGTATTTCTTTTATTGACGTATCGCTTTACCCACAACGCCCGTCGATCTGGTGCCGCGGCTCCATCCAAGAAGCTGTCTGCTGGTCGGAGGTGCGTTACAACCACAAGCAGTTTCTTCCACTTGACCTGGCAGCCAAACGCTGAAACCCGAAGCATGTCCCGACGCCGCTTCAGTCCAGGACACGAGGACGACTCCAAACCTCGGTTGGGCTTTGATTCCGGCTTGGCCTGAGGGCGGCTATGGTTCATCAAGACATTTCACTAACTCATGTTTTATGTTTTTGGGCGAAGCTGAATGAGAGTTTTCATGGTTGTCCACTGACAAATTAGGAAACTTGCTCTTCAACGGGTTTGGAGGGAAGCTTGTAACAGCAGGAGAGCAAAAGGTGGGTCAGCGTCCATATTGAGTGTGGATGTCAAATCCTATTTGACGTATAGTAAATGTAAGAAGTATTTGAAGGGTACTGATTATGGTGATGCATTAGATGAGCTTGTGTTGAGTGATCTGAGCTGTCTGTCTGTCTGTCTGTCTGTCTCTCTCTCTCTCTCTCTCTCTCTCTCTCTCTGCAGCTGTGTTCTCCTATCTGTTGCTCGGTGCCTCTTCTCTGCTCTTGTCCAAGGTCGTTTCATTCTGACAGAGATGTGATTGGTGACCACTGCTCGATGGCACACATACAGCGCCTCCATCATGTGCTCCCAGCTGTGTTTTACTTTCATTACTGCACTTGAAGGCAATCGGTCATATCAGCCGTGTCAGCCGCAGCTGCTTTACACACAAACTAACGGAGATCATGACACACACACTTACACACACTTACACACACCCACACAACTGGAATGACCTTTATGGGGCCATCTGGTCAGAGAAATGTAAACTCCATATACTCCTGCAGATATTATACATGGCTGGTAGTTCAATGCTTGAATGTAAACTCACAACACACTGAAACATCATACTGATCCCAGTCCATCAACGACTGTGTTAAAGACTCGACAGTCATCCCAGCCATGTTCTGACTTCAGCAACCCGAGCAGCTGATTGGGCCCAATATGGAGGAAGCCTATCGGATAAAGTGACGCATGACCCCCACCTTCCTTAAAGTTCACGCTGGGGCAAGTCTGCACCTGCCACTGGAGCTGCTTCACAACACAACATGCAAGTACAGAGACACCACGCTGCCCCACCTCTCATATCTCAGAGTAGTGACTTGGTTTTATTTTACATCATTAACATCACAGCATGCAGAGCGAGGGGCGTCGGTGATGGCATCACATCTCGGGGGCACCACATGAAATGATACACCGCAAGCACACACCTGTAAATTCGAGTCTTTGGAATAAACACATGATCATCTTTAAAAGATGTAGCTCATAACCTAAGTTTTAAAGGTTTACGAGTGATCACAGAGGCGGCAGCGTCTGCTGACATAAGTGACAAGCTTCTATCGGTGGAGCTGCAGCCGCCAGCAGCACGACCACGAGGTCTGCTGACTGTGGCCAAGTTGATATTCCGCCTTTGACACAATGATGTTCAGAATGCTTTAATAGAGTCCTCACAATAGTGTAGCGGTTTGCATTTTTCCCTCAGAGGGCCAAGACCCTCAGAGGGCAAGACCCCCAGAGTGCGGCTCTGTTTAAGGAGCTCACTTTCAGTTATTCTGAATCGAATGGCATTCTTTGGTTTTTGGAGCCATGTGAATCTTTCGCTCTGCTCTGGGAATTTTCTTCATTCCAGATCTTCTCCTGGAGTAATCCAGCAGATATTTACTTTTGTTGAATCACATTTACCAGACCTTGGCTCTTCTTTGGTTTTATTTCTTACGGTTTGTTCACCTCCTCTGGAGCTGCTCCACGTAATCAATCACACTGCTCCGAGGTTGGCTGGGGGGGGGTATTAATTACACAATAACGTTGATTCTCAGCCATCACATCTTCATCCACATGTATCAGGTGGCAATGGTGGCTATTGACTTAGGCCAGAATGGGTTGGCAGCAGACTGTACACTGCGCCATATAATTACTACCAGACCAGAATCAGAAGAAGGTTTTCAGATAGATACTTCATCGGCTACTTCAGGGAGATAAGATAAGTGGAGAAATGATGTAAAAAAATATGAATACAATGGAACAGGCTGTCTGACTTTTTTTTTTTTTAGATGAAAGTATGCAGTGTTTTTGCATATTTGTTTTGGGGGTTTTTTTGTGTTGTTTTATGACTCTCAATGCCTACATCCTGCCGTGCCAGGTCACGGTTATGTAATTAACCCCTGGAGCACCATGTTGCTCATGAACTGTTAAGTGCATGACCGAGAGCTTTAAGGTTTCGTGCTCTCACCTTGGTTTCCACAGGAGCTGTAATTGGCCCTGCTTCAGGTGTCCAAAAATAGGGTAAATAAACCAGGTGATGCACCTGTGAGGAAGAAGAAGAAAAAGAAAGGATCTATTAATAATGGGAGAGATTTGACTGAGAGTTCAACTTCTACATATTGCACTGAGTGGAAGCCATGGAATTAGTTTTTAAGAACACTGGAAGAAATGTTGAAAGGGAAATCCTTTTTGTCATGGTTAAAGAAAGATTAAAGGTCTCTTTTGAACACTCACACTCTGTTTCCTGAAGCGTGGTCCACAACATGTCTTCTGTTACGCAGACACACGCACATGCAGGCAAAAACACACATATGAACGCACGCTTAAATTCTGGAAGTCTTCATGTAACGTCTGAATGATTATCACAGTTCTCTCTTCATGCCCACCCTTGGTCTCCATGCTCTGGTCTTCAGCTTTGCTCTAACAGGTTCCAGAAAGTCAAAGTAAAACCACATTTTATGAATGAATTAAGTATACCAAGATAAAAGGGCATTTTATCCGGTTACAGGCCACCATTCGACATAGACTGGCCCCGGACGAAATCAACACTTCAAAATATCCTTGTCAAATTACCACTGCGCACATTGATGCTGGTGACTCTTATCACATTAAAGGGAGTAACACTTTTATCTTTTGTCAGTTTTTAAAACTTTGTGCAAATCCTCTGAAAGGAAGTGGGATATTCTATATCTTCAAGGCCCAGTCTTGCCATGTTTCCACCCATGCTCCGTCAGCTGACCCTCATATTTTGTTAATCTTTGCTCTCCACGAGTGCCAGTATGTGTTAACCCTCGTGTTTACTCTCCCCGAGGACTGGATTTTACACTTCCAGACTTCCTGAAAGTCCCTGCAGCACCGGTGGCCCCAGTCGGATCCGATCTACAAACATAACCCTCATTCTCACCTCAGCATCGCACCAATGGCAGCTGTCCCCTACGTTAAACCACCTCTTCCATTCGTTATGGGGCTCGGTGATTCCCCACATCTGACGGTGGCGATTGGTCACAGGACCTTGATCTGTCAAAAAATGTCACTTAAATCAAACATGGTGGCTCTGTTGGTGAACGGTATACCCAACACACACATGCTTTCAAGCCTGAGCTGAACCCACAGAATGCATGCGATTATCCTGAGGTATCAGAATTCCTCATTTGCCTGCAAGCATGTTTGTACATTTAAGATCCTTGTTAAAGTATCGAAATCCCAGTGTCTGTGGTCACAATCTATACAAATACAAGAAACACGGGAACCAATATTCTCTCAGCCTAACCAGCATCAATAAACAGACACTGGGTATGAATAGGTGCGACCGAGAAGGGCTTGTTTTTGCTGGGGCCAACTTGTATAATGGGTTGTCACGGAAAGGCTTTTGTCCTGAAAAAAGGACACAAATATACCAATTTTCACAAGTTTCCAGAAACCGCTTTAGTTTTTAAATATTTACAATTTGTGACTCATATATCATGCATAATTTTTTTTTGTAAATTGTATGAAATACTTCTTTGACAATTATCAAAAAAAAGTGTTTTGTTTTGTTTTTTCCATCAATGTCATAATCACTGTTGAAAGCAAATCTGACAAGATTAATAACATGACACAAAATGGCATAGATGCTCATGTCTGATTTCAATATGAAATGGAAAGGGAGATGGTAACAGGTGCAAAAAGTAAAGGCAAGAGGCTGCATTAAGTTGATTTGACCATGTTTATATTTCTACAAAATGAGGAGCGCTGGGCGGCCTCTGGATTCTTAAATGATGCTTGAAGTTTGTTCAAAGAGGTCTTGTATTTCTCAGATATTTTCAGTGTGCCTCATCTGTATGGATAGAAAATTCAATCATAAAACCAAATAATATATCTCCAAGACCTAATTTAAGGTCAAGAGGATTTATTGTGCATGAAACTGTGTCCTTCATAATCAGTGGGAGTAAAATAACTTAATAATCCCTTGAATTAAAAATGTATCAAAACAATGTTTTTTTCTATATCAAAATATAAGAAAAACCCACGGAGAGCTGGAGCTTCTCTCATTTGGTCATCACCAGCTGTCATAGTTGAAAAAAACTCAAAATAATTACATTACTTTAACATGTTTCTCATCTTGTGGAATTTGACATTTTGAGGCGATTTCTTATCCCAGAGTGAGTCATTAACAGTTAACTGCAAAAGTTAAGATGATTAAGTACAAACTATCAAGTTGAATGTAAGAAACATTCACATTTTCCAGCTCCACTTCAACCTCCAACAACTGTGCCGCTCAACAATGTAATAAAAGAAACACAGAAGGAGCCATGGCTGAAAAGATTTTGGATATGTGAAGGGTTCAATACAAGGGCAACAAAACTAACAGTGGAGGGAGTCAAACGAAATGAACAGTGAAGTTCTGTTCACCTCATTTCTGTCAGACAGGGGGCGTTTTCTTCCATGTGAACGAGACATGGAATAGTTGGATAGACTTAGTGATGGATATGAGCACTGCTCCTCTCCATCACCTTCTGACTTGGACTCATCTCCCGTTGGAGCAAGATACAACTTACTGAAGAGATTTAGTTGGATTTTTTTCATGTGAAAACTTTTACAATTTGTCTTAAAATGCTTTTTTTTTTTGCTCCAATGTTACCCAGCTTAGCTTTTCATTACCAAATGTGTCACTGGTTGATCCAACATAAACACATTATTCGGGAAACATTCTGGGAGGTTTTTTTTTCTTCTTCTCATTCGTTCTGCCTCGGCTCTTTTCCTTCAAATCCAGCTGGTAGCACCTAAATATGAAGCTCTTGTTTTGGGGATGTTGAACTTCAAGTGCTCTGGTCTGCTCTGTTGTGCCGTGTTTTGCATCGGGCACAGTCGTTGTTTTGACTGTGTCTTTCTCTATGTGGGGCACAGTCGTCTCTGCCTTCACTTTTCATTAGCTGTGACACACGTGGAATACCCAGAGAGGCTTTCGGCGTCGGCCTGACGCTCGACACAAACCACCTGCCAGACGGCCGGCCCGGTGCAGAACGCCACGTCTTCCTCGTCTACATTTGTGCATCCCAAAACGGATGCAGTCGCGTTTTGACAGAGGTGAAATGCAAATGAGCCAGGAGAGATCATAGCAGACCCGATGAACTTTTCCTCGCTATTAATAAATGAATAATGCAGCCCTGTATCTGCCTGCACGCGATGCTTATTCACTCACGCAGGTTTACAGCAGCGCCACTCGGCCCTGACGGAGCGTGTCAAGAAATCTATACGTTGATCACACTCCCGTGGGTGTTTAAATAGGCGTCGGTTCCCTCACACGGTACTTGCGCCTCAAAGTAAAACAGGAAGGTTGGTTTAGGGGAGATGTGGTCTTGGCGTCTCATTTCTCAAATGTTGGATGAGCTTTGCGTGATATCAGAGACAAATTTAAAGCTTGTTTCGAAAGGGTTTATATGATAGATTCTTTGTAAAGGCTTTAATAATAATTTTTTTTAAAATGTGTCACATGAATCCAAATGTGGGACAGAATTATTCAAACAATAACAATTTCACACTGTGAATATGAAAACATCAGAAAACATTCCAAAAGAAAATGTACTATTAACACGCTGTCGTAAAAACTAAATCAGATACGTAGTGGTATAAGGATGTGACTTCAATATATCAAGTTATTGAATGTTAAGCACAGACTTTATGGTTGTGAGCGGTGAATGATTTTAGTGATTGTTAGTGGAGTTTTGTCCGCAGCAGTTTCTTTGAGAATGCGCTCCGCCGTCTGTCTCGTTATGTTTTTGGAGACAGTGATCACGGTCACACACGACTGAGAAGATATCCAACGCGTGTTACTGCACTTGTTAACAAACCTCACCTTCCTTACGATAATAGGTCTGCTCATCTTCTTCTCCAATACACACTCGGCCATTCAGATTTGTTTCCAATGTTCAATCTTCAGATCTTCAGTCTCCTCTGTGGCCCCTGCAAATGTACCAACATTACTTATGTGGAGGAAGGCAGTTTAGTGATAATCTAACCTGATGATGAGCTTAAACTGGAAAAAAAAACTTGGATGATCTGTTCCCTCTTGGTCCAATTCTGGTCGACTAAACCTCATCTGACCCAAGCATGGAGAGACGCACGGCAGCTGGAGGATGAATCATCGTCTCGTGAATCACATCCGCTGTCTTTTTTTCCCTTTCTGTTGGTGTTTACATCCACAGCATGCGTCCCCCATCTTACTGGAACAAAAGCTGGACAAACACAGGCCAATGATGACAAATCAGGAGACTGAGAAGGAGCAGCTCTGTTTCAGGAGGAGAAGCTCACCAGCTGCCTGTATTTGTGCAGCAAGACAAACTGCAAAGAGGGGAAATCCTCATCATTGTGTACTGTACCAGGGAAACGCTTTAGTGAGAGAAGTTGACTGTCACATCTCATCAGCTTCATATTTCATGGGATAGATCACAATCAGTAATGTTGATATTCAAAGGTTGTTGTTGTTTTTTTTTAACCATAACTTGTCTTTATATGATGGTACTTTCACAACCATGTTATTGAATGCAAATCTTTGTTGTGTGAATGTCTGCATGCCGGGTCCTCTTCCTGGTGATTACAGTTACAGTGGATAAGCTACTGGCATTCTGAGAGACGCTCCTATTCTTAAGCGGGAAAAGAGGCACTGTGGAGGCATGTCGCCTCCAGCTAACATGGAAGCAACAAGTTAACCCTCAGTACTTGCACCCTTCCTCTCCACACTCAACTCCTGCCCCACTTCTCTCTTCCTTTCCACTAAATTTAATTTTACCCCTGTTGCAGAAGGAGTATTTGGAGGCATGCAGCAGTGGGCGAGTGGAGGTGTGTGCTTGCGTGGTGTGTATTTTGAGGGGGTGTGCATTGAGAGATGGATGGATGTAGTTCCTGTGGTCATGCATTCAAAGTATCACATTCTGCCATTTTCAGTTGTTTTTTTTTTTTGTTTTTTTTGTTGAGTTTTTTTTATTGCTCCCAGTCCTTGGGTTAAACAAAATGGGGCCTTTCAGAAGTGAAGGTGGGGGCAGTGTTCCTCCAACCGTTTGCTTCATTCACTGGAAGCGCTTTGTTAGCAATAAATGTCACAGAAGCTAAATCAAACTGAGCTTTAAACTATGTGAAACAGACGTGGACAGGTGATTGATAGTTCTCTTGTTTTTAACATATTGACACATTCAGTAAAAACAGTGGCGAACAGGCAATCACCATTTTTCATCAAGAAGGATTGCATTTGACTACCTCTATTGGTCTGTAATCTCATTGTCTACGTCGTTCTTGCTGCATAAAAGCAACAAGAGGGTGTACCCTGACTTTTCAGGGGTGTCACTGATATAATATATTGCAGCTGAGGTATCCATGTTTTGCAGAAGCATTTTCCTGGAGAAGGAGTTTCACTACAACCAACATGGGATTGGCTTGCTTTCAGCTTTCCCGTGAAATCCACATAATTTAGAAAATCTAGAGTATATGTATATGAAGTTAGAGATACAGTGCTTCAAGCAAACATGCACAGTTATCTCCAGTTCACATTTAGTTCAGTGTGTGTTTTAGTATTACCGCGCTGTTTCCAGGAAGTTCCTCACATGTGCTGAGCTGAAGGGGTCCGCTGCTGCTCGTGTGTCTTACAGAGATCTACGCACAGGATGTAGTTTTGTCTCCTCACTGTGATAGCTGTGGAGGACCATCATTCTTTCTTTAGGGGTTGTTCAACACCTGTAACAGTGAAGGACGATCTCATCGTTCAACACTTGTCCTCCCATCTCAGCAGCACTGTAGGGTTTTTGTTTTTCTGTATCTGTGAACTCTGGGGTTTTTTTTTTTTTCTCAATCTCTTCTGTCCACTTAATCCTCCCATCTGCTTTACATTGAGCAAACCAACCAATCACTTGAAAAATGAAAGTCTCGGCCTGGGTTTTTTTTTTTTTTTCTTTGACTTTGTAACGTCTTCTTTTGAAGTTGATAACGTTAAACCTCTAAAGAGAAAGACATAGGTAGGAGGAGAAGTTGAGTTATTACGTGGACCGTCACTGTTTTGGTGCATGCATTTAGTAAAACATGATCCTCCAGACGATCACTTGCTCTCACTCGGGCCCGGTTTCTATCTTTGGTGCTTGTGTGATATTTTCTGACCCTGTAATGTCACCGTGAGACAGGAAGTGAGCGCTGACACCAGCGTCACTTCATGGCTGTTTGTCTGTGTCTCGGTGTCTTCACAGATTCTGTTTTGGAACAGGAATCTACATTACTTCCACACATACTTTCACTGCACTCCGCAGCGCTGCTGTTTTTCCCATCAATCCCTGCAGTCAATCCAGTTCTACATCAGCTTGTCATCACCCGCCTCCATTCCCACTCAGGACCAATCACACTCCCACATCTCCGTCACTCTGACGCCCGCTCCTTCAGCTTTTGGCGACCAACCTGCCGGCATGCGGACAGCTGCCTTTCATGTCTCAAATAAAGGTAGTGAAGGCACGGCCCGTGGTGACCCGTATCTTATGATGCATATCCCAGCCTGAACGCCCAGTAGAATGCATCTACCCTGACTGATTTCCTCCACCATTTAGTTGTTTTTTTTTCACATGTAGCTCTTCTTGTGTCACTGCCATCTTGTGACTTGATAACTTGCACACATGCAGGCTAATGTCTTGCTTTTCTCCAATTTCATTTTTTCATCCCACTGTCTTTCCTCCTCTTTCCACCACTCCCTTACACATTCCTCTCTCCCTTCTGCAACTTGTCAGCGAGCATCTCTCTGTCTCCATCCCCGGGGGAAAAAAACTCCAGTTCTGTCTTTCTCCAGAGAGTCCTCGGACCAATCAAACATCTCCACACGGCCACTTTTGGCTGCTTTTGAGGCTGCAAAACAGGAAGTTGGGCCCGCTATGAAATATGGAGACTATTAGTATAAATACTGAGGCTGGCAGAGCATGTGTTCGCCGGCATCTGAGTCTAGGGTTTGAAGGCGTAGAGGTGTTAAATGAGTAAAATTGTTCATAATCATACATTTTAAATGAGAGTCAGAATGGTGGGAGCACAGCTGCATTCATTCTCCTTGGTTACATTTTGAATCCTTTTTTTTTCTTTTTCTTTTGGCCAACAAAATCCCTCAAGGGCTAAAAATGGCAACTTGAAGGAGATAAAGAACACAAACGGCAGCCTGGGGTAAAATTATGGTTCAGTGGAACGCTTCAACTGTGGCCAATCTCCAAACCGAGTTTAACTCTTCTTGTGCTCTTTCTTGAATTCTTCAGCTCAAAAGTCTTTAATGACTTATTGCTGCTGCATGAAGGAGGAAAAAGAGGATGAAAGTAGGGGGGTATACATACGCAGGACGTGGAGGAGTATGATTGAGCGCTCTTTGAAAGGCCTGGCAGAGTCAGGAAGTGATTAGGCCGCTACAATAACGCCAATAATGACAATAAGGAAAACATGTATGCAGCCACAACCACTTAGCATCAGGAGCCGGGTATGGTTCCAATTTTATTATGAGAGCGGGGGAGGACGGGCACACAGAGGGGAGGACAGACGGATTAAGGTGTTACCACACAGGGGTTTCAGGCCATGCAGGAGGTTTACTTATTGCTGCCTTTGACATTTGTGGGTTGTTTTTTTTAACATCTTTCAAATGACGTGTGAAGTTTCCAGGGAGAATGAGGGCACCGCTTTCCAATCTGAAATTCGTTCCTGGTACAAGGGGGCTCACAATTTCACAAACAGGTTGAAAGAAGACAAAAACATCCTGGCCAGAAGCAGAAGTGGCGACTGAAGCTATCATTAACTTTGTGCTGTTTAAAAGCAGAGCTGACTCATTTGCAAACAAAAAGCCTGTAAATACCCACAATGTGGCTGCATGAGTTATATCATGATAGAAAACTGGAACTGAAGCCAAGGAAAAGTCAGTATCCTGACTAAGTCATTGTCCATGCGTGGAGGAGAAACAGGCTCGGTGAAGTTTGTGACAGTTGTATGACGTTACTTTTCGATTTGCATTCCTACTTTTTACTGTTGTTGAACTAAACCAGCGATTCTCACGCGTTTTCTATCAGACTCTCCTTTTAGAAACACCAATATTTTCAAGGAATCCATCCAGATATTCAAGCACTTTACATTAATTCTGGGCTGCACTTCAGTTCATGAAATGAATCGATGATTCAAAGTGAATCCTTACAAATGTGTTCAATATATATATATTCTAAAAGAAATGCCTATATGTGTAAAAGAAAATGAGCTTTTAAAGCAAAGCAGTACTGTCCATCTAACTGAACCTAAAATGTTGTTTTTTCCAAAATCAGATTGACTCACTGTGAAATGAAATAGCTGTGCCCCCTCAGATCTCATCTTCTTTCACAGCCGGAAAGAAAATGTGGGGTTTCTAATTGAGTTCAGTATCCAATAGGCATTTTTTTCCCAATAGGCAAGTCCTCCTCTCATGTCAAAGCCATCTATTTACACATTCTGTCTTGTATGCCCTGTTACATATGTTCCGCTTCAAATCTTCTGAAAACCCCAAAACAATCATCCGTTTAATGTGTCATTGCCATATCATCTGTATTTCATCCATTTAGTATTGAATGTTGAGTTTTGCTATGATGCAAAAAACTAAACCAAAGCAGTAAGTTTAGCTGTCAGCTGTTTTGTATTGAAATTGTAAAGGTACAATTATATGTACCATAGTAACAGGGAAGATTTTGCATGGAAGATTTTTTGGAAGATTTGTTTTCAAGAACACTGTCTCTTGCCTCCGACACCAGATGTGACTTTTTTGTTAAATCTGTTATTATTTGCTTTGCAGTGTTTCTGTCTTTTTTTCCTTGATTTGTGTGCTTTTTGCCCTGTGGCCACCATTTCTGAAATAATGTATACTGAGGGAAACAGGTGGCTGTGGAGAGAGCAAGTCGCCTTTCAGTCACATGGTTGCAGGTTCGATGCTTCATCTCTCCATATGTCGAAGTGTCCTTGAGCCAAACACCGATTCCCAAATTTCTCCCAATGGAGGAACTGAGCTCCTTTCTATGGCAGCTGTTAGTAATGGTGTGACTGGATGAATGTGGCCAGCATAATAAAGGTACTGTCAAATCAGCAATGTTTTTAAGTAAAATATGATCGATTATCATCACAGTCTGAGCAGTTTGGATTCGATCCATGAATGCACAGTGCATGAAAACATAATGTTCACCCAGTATTATGCAGTTCTTTTACCCTGCATTTTAATAATGAGATGACGATAAATCAGCAGTATATTATCAACCCCTACTGATTAGTCCAGTTATCTTTATTTTGCTTTTCAGCACCATGCACACAGTAGGAACTCGCTGCAGTTGCTCAGCTGAAGGAGAACATTGATGATTTATCGATCTGATCAGAAATCTGAGATTTGTCCACAATGTCCCCAAATCAGCAGCCATGTAGAAATGATTCACGGTGGAGCGGCATGACGTCCAGCCGCTTCCTCTCTGCATCATCTCTTGGTTCTTCTCCAGCCCTTGGTTCTTCTCCAGCCTTTCTGTGGTTTTCTCAGTCAGCCAACAGAAGCTCAAATACTGGAAAAGTTGTGCTCTAGCTTCACCACTGCAGTTTCAGAGGAAATGGACTGAAATCAACGCCAATCATCATAGGCCTGATGTCCATGTGTGAATGTTTCGTTTGGTCTGCCCAAACTGAAATTATACCATACCATTTGTTTCTCGATATTCCCTCCTGTCGATCACTCACCAAGATTTTCATTCTACTGATTCCTGAAGTGTTGATCGCAAGAATTTATTGCTCTGTCTATGTTTCAACAGGGCCTCCAGGAAAACGTGGGCGGATGGGAAGAAGAGGAGAACCCGGTAAGTAACGCCCATCACCTGCTTTGGTTTTATATTTTTTGGGGGGGCGGGAGGGTCTCTTCTCTTGAAAACTCTCTCTTTACCACTCAAACACTCCTCTTCCTTTTCCCGGGTGACTGGGTGAGTTTGACCCGAGGACTGGTAAAAGCAGTGATCCCTGAGTCATGCCGAAGGATGACGGGCTACAAGTGGCCCTTCTCCCCCCCCTTCTACTCCCAGCATAGCGCTAACTTTGACCATGTGGTTGCACTAACTTTGCCCAGATGTCGGTCGGTCGGTCTTACTGAGCAGTAGCAGCTGCACTTGTGCAGGCCTAATGAGAGTCTCCTTCGCCAGTGTTGCTGGCCCACCATTATGGTGGCGCTTTCTATCCAAACCGCATAACACTCGGCGGGGGAAGCGCTCGTAAGTCCTGTAAGGTTGTCATGACAGACAGGACGGATGTTCTACTAAGTGTGAATCATTCAGATCTGAAAAACTTTTGTTTTAAGCTTCGACGCCATCCGATTGTGGCGTGACAGAATTAGCGGATTTCAATCGAAATTTCCAGTCTGGCTGTGATTCATTGTTGACTAAAGGAAAGATCACCAGCAGGCTTTAGAACTTACTGCAGTAAAGTCTGTCCCGAAGTCCTCCTTTTTCAAAACAGTTTTAACCTTCTCGTAATTTCATTGAGTTTGATAATGTTCAGTGACGAGCTGAACACTTAACTAGACCGCTGTTTTAAATTTAAACAGCTGGATACAGTCATTGCTCAAGCAATTAAAGTTGTCCTTGTTGGGACCTTTTTTTTTTCAGCTGCACTTTTGAGTTTTGGGGTGAATATTTACAACTGTGTTTTACAGTGTTTGTGGTATTTGCTTTTTGGCACCAGCGGTACCTCCCCTGGTTTTTTGTCTGGATTGGTTGACAAAAAAAAAAAAAAAAGTAACACCAGACCTCCACCCCCAGTATGTTGTTTATTTTAATACACCCTAATCAGCTCACATTATTTAAATCCTTCTGAGTTCTGTTATGTCATCAGGCAATCACCAGGTCAGCTAAATGTTGGTGGTTTTTCTCCAGGGTGGTGTATTTACAGCCGCTCAGCATTTCGTAAGAGGATTATCATGGAGAGGAGACTCACGATTGAGGTTTTGGTCTCAAAAAGAGCGCCAACTGTTTGTGCAACTCAGACTCCATAACCACATCATCCATTCAGATCGAGAGCAGCCTGTGACATTGTGAGTGAAGGAGGGGGGGGGAACTGATGATTCTGGGACAACTTTTAACAAGGCAAGAGCCACTTCTTTCCTTCAGTCAGTCTGCAAAACAAATGAGAGTTGAGAAGAGAACAGAAGCACAAGTCTGAAAAACAGGAAGGAGGACAGACGGAACAGTTAACACTCACTGCCGCCCTGTTTCTTTCGTCAGCACTCGCTGTTCCTTTTCTTCTCCCCCCCACCCCTCTCATGTTTACTTCATTCTTTCGCTCTTGTTCTTTTCCCTTCTCATTACACACCTGTCTGAGGGTCCGTGCTGGAAGCTGTGTGCCTCTGGAGTTGCGGTGTGTTTGTTTACCTAAGTGTCTGGGCCTGGAGGTCCCTGCCGAAGCGTCTAGACGCAGCCAAACTTGATTGACTTGGTCTCCATGCCTCATAAACCCCAACACCTCTCTCCTCTTCTTCTCTTCACCTACTCACCTCGAATGCATCCATTTCCGAGTTAGTCCCTCTATTGAATCAAACGGCCAGTTTCAGGGCACCCATAGGTTCTGGTTATGCCATCTTCGTGTGTAAATAGTAACGAAACACCACAAATGTCACACTTTCTTCCAACGAGGGTCTGCTTTCAATCATGAGCTCAGGCTCATGTATATCTGGCGCCTCATAACACAATTCTGCATCATGATCATTTTTAAATTCAGATCAAATACTTGTAAAACAATAATAATAGTAAAACACTTTCACGGCAAAACAGCCCTTTCACTCCGTTGTGTCTTTTATTAGTGTTTTCGTCCTTGGACTTTCAAGGGTATTTTATTATATAAGAATATTCCATTAAGACAAAGACCACTCAGACTGAGAGGAGCTCTTTGATCATTGCTGTTGTTTCTTGTTAAGCAATATGAAAAGCAGAATGTATGTTCTGCCTGCTGCGGCTCAACATAAGAGCATTTCAATCACATCTGAAAGACTGCGGCCAAAAAATATCTCGCCGGCATCTATTCTTTTGTGTGCCTTAAGGAGACACAAAGTACCAGCACACCCCAACATTCTCATTCCCTGTTTGTCTCTCCTTCAAAATACACCAAAAAAAAACTCAGTCTTGACATGACTTCATATCCTAATGCAAAACATGACCTATCATCCAGAAGTCTGTTTATCATAACGGGCACGCTACAAACTGCATTGGCAAGTAACTTTAATGAGCTTGTTCTGCACTATATTCGAGTGTTTAATCACTGTCACCAACTAACGAACCACATTGCATGTGCATTTCATCTGTTGCATACCACTTTTCAGAGGAATTGATTGCTGTACAAACCAGAGGTTACTGTAACTCCCCGTGCTGTGCCTCATGTGCCAGTTGAAATTGTAAAACTCATTATTCTTCTAACTGATGTTCTCTCTTTTCTTTTCTTTTCTTTTTTTTACAGGGCCTCCCGTAAGTACAATATCATCCCATCCCATCCAGGTAGTATTGAACTCGTTGGTCGCTAAACAGGAGTTTTGCAGTTGAGCCTGCATGCAGACTGTGTGTTGCTGTGAGATGTACGCTATCCAACATACTGAAATACGGTTCAGCTGTAATCCTTTCACCCACAGCAGTTAAACACAAAGAAACACACAATCTGACACACCCTCGCAACCATATGCATGCAGGAAGCGCACCAATAGATGGACCACCTAGTGAGGGTGTGTGTGTGTGTGTCATGATGATGGTTCCAGCGCAGTAGTGACTTATTGGTCATTCACCTCGCTGGGACTGTAACTCCTACTGACACCCTCACACCCTCAACAGATAAAACACACACCGGCGTACATCACATATAAACATCTGTTTCCTTTACATTTTATATCATTCAATGTTTAAATGTGACCTTCCTGTAAGAGAATGTCCAATTTCAACCTTTATATTCAATCGTTTGTGAATTGTTTGGACGCATGTGGCTCTAATTGGATATGCGGAGGTAGAAATGCTGTAAAACGCACCTTAATGCCGTTTCTTTTCCCAGAAACATCAGGTCAGAACAGTGTGTCTAACTGATGTTCTGAACGCCCGGTGCAATGGTCAGATTCCTCAAAGTCGTCCGTGCATCTGGTTCAGAGTGTGCATGAAACGATGCATAATTTCTCTTTCCTGAACACACCCTAATTCTTCCAGTCTACACCTCGTAAAGCTGATGGGACGGTGTTGTAATGCAGAGCCACCTGCTGCTTCACAAAGTAACATTGTGTATGTGCAGTTTTCCCTGAGTCGGCTATATTGGCTGGAACAACTAAGTTAATGGGAAACAACTGAAACAACTTTCTGTCGTGTAAGTTGATTTCCGTGCAGGCACAAAAATTCAATATGGCTCATTTTTTTTCAAACTCGATGTAAACAATCGACAGAAAGATCAGATAAGATCAGATAAAACGTCAAGCGTTGTGGTATAACCATATGACTGCATCTTTATGAATTCACCCCTCAAAGGGAGCCACTGAAAAAATGAAACATTTTGTACTTATCAGAATAAACTACAGCCTTCTTAGCATTAAGCACTTGTCTCCATTCAATACAAAGGTCAGCAGATGATGAGCTGAGCTGACGAGTTCATGTGTGTCGATGTGTGCAAGCTGTTAGTTCATGTTCAGATCCGTCTCAGTGCTTCATGCTTCAATGTCTAACCTCACCAGGGCAAGGCTGGACGGGATGGATACCCGGTAAATTTGATTTTTATTTACCCTATCACTCTTTAATTCACCCAATCATGTCTCCCTTCAGACATTTTTCTTCGGAATTCTTTTTTCAACAGCTTTTCTTCTTCTCCTCCTCCCTGCTGGTTTTTTTTATTTGTTTTGTTTTTGCTGCAATCATCACCTTGTTGCTTCTATGCTTTATCAGCAATGGTGTATCCTGCCCCATGAATCAGAGGGTATTAGAATAGACGACCACTACTGAAACACAAACAGAAGCTCTTCAGAATTTAAACATCAGATGAACATTTAAGCACACATTGAGACACAAGCGTACATTTGTGTAAAACCACAGTTTAAATTGTGCGTCGCAGCCGAAAATATGAACCATCGATCTGCCAGACCTACTGAAACATCCATAACTTCCCAATGTGAAGCAGCTGACTGACTCGGAGCAGAGGTCCCTCGCGTTATGCAGAGATACAGCGGCCTCTAGTGTTGGCTTCGACCCTCCAACTTTTACAGTTCATAGGGCAAAAGTTAGGATGTGTATGTTGCTTCTTCATGGTTTATAAGCTGCTGAAGGTTGCCATGGTGACCACTGCCCCCCCCCCCCGATGTATGGTTGCATCTCTATGTGCCGTTTCCCTTTGGAGTCGCTGGGAACTGTAGAGACTTGGTCTCTCTATTTCCCAGGCAGATTCTCATGGAGTCCGTCTGCCTGGCACTGCTCAGCCTCTCTGACGGGAAATGCCTGCTGCTAATTACACGCAGGTGGGCCCAGACCACAGATAAGTGTGTGCACATTTAGAGTTCGTTGGCCTGTGACTGCGTTCATTTTTGTCCCCGTCGTCATTACAAATTGCAGAGTTGTGGCTCATTTCAATCTCATTTCAAGCTGTAAAACATATTATTTCTCACTCAATGACATATTGTGTTTTAAAACTTCACAATGTGAGTAATCCGTCTCAATACACCTTGAACTTTTACGTCTGCATGCTTTGTCTCACTCCAGGTTGTCATTTTTGGTTGAATGCTGGGCTTCCTGGTGTTTCTCACATCAGATATTGTTCATTTGGACACTCTCATACAACCTGCTAATGTCATATTGCCAAGACTTTTACTTTTTTTTTTTAATTGTCTTAAATAGTCGACATTAATCTTTAGTTCTAAAAAAAATGGGTGTGTTGTGAAATGCATAAATAGTTTTGCGCTCTTGATTTCTTTTAACAATGGCTTCTTACTGAAAACATGAATACTTTTACTCAAAATGCATTTCCAACTGTTTTTTTTTTCTTTGTTTGAAACAGTTTTATAAGTGAACAAAATTTGTTTGCTCAATGTAGGAATCAGCTTCCTGTTATGATGCATGTGTCGGCGTGACATCTGATGAAGATGCGTGCGTGAAGTTAGTGTATAAAAAAAAAAAAAAACAACAACTGATTAATCACCATGGCAGCTAACATCATTTCATTCAGCAGAAGTGATCGAGTTTCAAACACCGGGGCTTAAAGAGAGCTGCTCTTCCTGTTAGGGAGCAGTGTTTGTATATCTGTCTTCATATGTGTGTATTTGCAAGGACTCTATCCAACTACCCATAGCTCATGTACTGTACATCACTGTAACAAAGGCCAGAACGGTGGAAGTGGTCAGAAGCCTGTGCTCACAAGCAGGCGTTTGATCTGTTTTCACACCAGTAACTTGTCACAGATGCGTAGCAGGACACACGAGTGAGTGGAGGCGGTTACCGTGTCAACTGTGTCGGTCCAGAGACCCGTGCCAAAAAAACTTCTTACTTTCTTCTCCCATTGTTAAAATAAACAAAGAGATCACTTTCCAGGACCCCCACCCAGTCTTCTTTCACCCTCGTCTTGTGTCTGTCTCAATTAAAGAAAGTACCACTTCAAGATAGTTTCTACGCACAGCAGCCAAGAAACTGTAACTGAGCAGATAAGGCAACAGCATGAACATGACGACTCCGGTCGTTTAAGGCAGCTCAGGGCATTTTCTCAAGTAGTTTTCTCTCAGGACCTTTGGGTGTTTGCACTACTATTTTGTCTAATATTGCACATTTTAAACAGTTTGCACTTATTTCTTAGCATTAGGTTACTATCTACTCAAAAGAACCAAACTAATAACACAAAATAAGTTTGCTTTTATGTCGAGCCGTCTATATTATTCTAAGGTTAGGATGATTAGTTTGTCCCAGCTAACAAAAAACTAAACTCTAAAAAAATTTCAGGTAAATTATCTCTACTAATATCAGTTATACTGATGTGTTTCGTGCAACAAATATAGTGTTTTCTTGCGTTTACTGCAGTGAAACATCCAAATATTTCTGTGTATTCTGTAGCTACTGTGTGCATTCATTCAGGTGGCAGACACATGTCAGCCTTTCCCCTTCCAGTGGCTCATCAGTAATACGATAAACAGTGTAAGTCGAAATGCGGTTTGCGGTTCTTCAAAAGCATAACAGCGCGATACATGTGCGCGAACGTGCCACCGTGTGTTTTCTCTCCTGATCTCACCCCAGTCGCTCTGCTCTCATAAATCACAGCTTCAAAAAAAAAAAAAAACACGAGTCTTCCCGCTGTCAAACAATCAGAGTCACGCACACTGACAGGCCAGCGCTGAGGAGTAAACACACACCGACTCATTCATATGCTCGCTCACCAGCGTGCTCGGCCACGAGTGTGTTTATACGAGAGTGCCAGTCTTTGACAGACGGCGGACACACTCAGCAGAAAAGGGCCAAGTCCTTCATTGTTCAGGCTTCCAGGCTGCTGAGCACAGATTAAAGCCAGACAGTCACCCAACAACATGCCACTAATTTTCTGTCCCAAACACACAGCCCTCTGGTATGCTTCATTGTACTGCTTGGAGCCACTGTCTTTTGATAACTCTGTGATAGAGACTTTCCAGATTATGCCAGTGCGAAGCTAATATTGTATTTTGGAGCTAATAGTCAAGAAGAGATTTAATAGGAAAACTAAGGGCTCTCCCGTCGTCTTCCTTTACGTTTACATGGCAAAAATTAGACTTGTTGCAGTTAATGTGTGCGACACCTTCCCATGTGTGCCTGTAAGATGTCTGCTCTGATGTGCAGACACCATCATTTAATGGGACATCCTAAACAATTACACCCCACTGGATGATTACCAGTCTGCTCTGCAGGGAGCACAATAAAGACAGTGAAGGTTCCCCTCGTCGTCTTTCATTGGGATCGGAGCTACGCACACACAAAAAGACACACATGCGTGAGCCGAAGCGCAATTTCACACATACGCAAAAACACAGACATGGGCCCTCCTGCAGGCCAAGTTATTTTCCAGAAATGTGTTTAAAAGCCATCTAATTGGTGGGAATGTGAGTTGAAACTTTATTTCTTTTCATCCATTGAGAGATGCTGCAAGACGAGATGGTGCTGGAAGTGCACATAAAGGGACATTATTTCATTCCTCCTCCCCCCCCCTATGTTTAGTTGAGGTTTTAGTGGTAATCGCTGGCCTATTTTCTCACTTTTTCTCAACATTAATCTCTCAGTTTTTTTCTCTTTAATGTTCTATGATCCTTTCTTCCCTTTATTCTGCAGCCTGATGCATTTGTGGTGCAAGATGAAGAGATTTTAGCAGAGGGCCCTCACCCAGACCCTCCAAACCTTTCCCTACCCCCAGCTTTTTCTGCTTTTATGTGAATTCCAGCTTCTTCTTTTTTTTTATCTTGCAGATTTTATTGTAGACTTTACCCCTATATGGCAGCCATACAAAACTGTATGTAAAAATCTAGAGACCATAACATAAACACACATCAAAATCCCTTGGCTTCGATATTTATTTTTTCCATTTGACCCCAACTTGCCAGTTTTGTGCCTTGTTTACGCAAAGGTTTGCTTTTGAGTTAAAATAAAGATCATGTAGTTCAAAGTGTCTTATTATCTCTGGAAGAGCTTCCTGTACTGCTGCTTTGTTGGTTGGAATTTGGCTCCAAGAAACTCTGATGATTCATTATTCCGCTCTGGATGCAAGTGAATGAGTAAATTAGTAGAACATTTTATACGATATAATGTCTTTTATGTGAGCTATCAGATGTCTGAAGTTTTATTGTCGGGCATAAAGCTTTCACACAAAATCGAAAAGACAACCACAGCAGCTTTTACCTGCAGTTCACAGGCCACTGTGTCGCTTGTTAGCAGCCATAAATCAGCCTCCCTCTCTGCCCCGGGTTCAGACTCTGCAGCAGCCGATGACCTCACATTGTGCAACTCGTCTACTCATCCTGACAAATCTTGAAAGAGCCGAGCTCTGATAAACGCTCCCAGATGCAGAGATATCCTCACATGCACAACGCGCTCAGACACAGTGTATACACCCGTGCATTGATCCAGAGATATGGCCGACAGGAAAAACTCTGCGAGGCGTTTGCCCGGCTCATTGAAATTGTCGCACGTGTCTGTACGACATGATAAACACAGCATGCTACATTTAAAAGAGAAACTACAACCTTGTGCTCCGCTGTGTGTTGATTCCATTGAAGGAAATAAAGAGTAATATGTAGATCTTGACACTCCTCAACTTCAAACGGTGAAGAGGAAATGATTGCCGGACAATTTGTCCCAGCTATCAGTCTCAGACGCCCACTGCTTACTTCACAAGGGTCCCTTAATAAAAAGAGGAAAGATGGCCTCAGAGTTCTCACTGTACTTTTAATAAATCTCCCACACAGACGGACCGTTTATATACTTGACGAGTTTATAGCCACATTGGCCTATTGTCGGACTAAAGCAGGGACAAAATGCAATCCTATGAAAGGATGTTGGGCCGCGGCTCCACTCATCACTCGGGATTTTTCTTTTCTTAGCACCCCTTTGTCTTTACGCAGCCACGGTCCATCCGTCAGAGCGCCCTGTGATGACACTGCAGTTGTTTTGGGGTGGGTTTTCACAAGAATTAAGGCCAGAGAGTGCCCACGTGGGGCTATTAAAGCCAGAAATGAAAAACAAAATTGCGGAGGGGATGAAGACTCTTAATGACAGCTTTCAGGCTGCAGCGGCACCGAGACAGTGAAGAGTTGAGCAACCCGCAGCTCTGGGGATCCTGTAAAAACTGTTAGCTTAACACTGAGTATAGTCGTTAAGGAGGAAGTCAACATGAGCTTTGACCACATACATCACATTAAAGTGTTTTCTGGAAAGCTTGAGCCGAGAGCCAACAGTTTCTTTACGCCTGAGTAGGGACTCAGAGGTTTGTGTCTTTGAACCGCTGTTGCTTTGGAGGGAAGTTTGACGACTGCTCGCGTGTTTTTGTACTTGAGGTAAACAAAGTGGACAACTCCAAAGCTGCTTCACTTCCAGCAAGGTTAAATAAGGTATTCCCTCAGTGGCTTGTGCAATTATCTCATTACCACACGCACACAGAATCTCTTGTTACATAATAGGCCTTCTGGATCGAATCCACCCGCATCTCATCATGTAGAATTTTGGAATCCTGAGTAAATTTAATCTACAATGACCAGGAAAGGTTTTCATATACGAGTCCTACCTCTGCTCACCAAAGGAAAACGGGGCAGGATATACATGTTTCTTTAATCTTTTGTCCTTTTCCTACTTTGAACTATGAACTTTGTTCGTTTCTTTGTTGTTCTATAAGTTGCTTATGGCTTCTTTGCTTTAATAGCTTGACTGTCTGAATCCACCTAATTGTTTTCTTCCCAAGCTAAGATATGGAGACAAGATTAAACCTTATGAAATACTAATTAGCAACAGCCGGTTTATGAATTTTTGGAAGGGGATGATTGTCTCGGCAGTGGATTTAAAACAAATCGCGTCTTAATGTGTCTTAATGAGATTCTTTGTCCACAGCAGATGCGATTATTAAAACCAGCCGTTAATGTTTTGTTTGTACTTTTGTTAAAAAGGCCTCATTTTTGTCCCTGAGCTAAAGATGGACGGCACCTTAATTTCTGCAAACTGAACATGGAATGCATATTGTGTAGAACTCTCAAAAAGCAAGTGGATGCAAATATTTTTAAATGTTTTCAACATTTTCCTGGGGTGGTTTTATGTCCCAAAATGTTTCAGATTCTAACAATATCTCTTTCTTTTGCTTTATTATAGGGTCCACTTGGCTTGGATGGCAAACCAGTGAGTACCCAACCCTTCTGAAAAAAACAAAGGCAAATTAGTGAAGTAGTGATTGTGGTTTAACCCTTCTTTTTTTTTTTTTTTTTTTATTCTTTCCAGGGTTTACCGGGCCTCAAAGGAAGCCAGGTACATCATCACACACCAGCAATCTTGCTTAGGTTTTCTAAAAGCATTTGGCAATTGTCCCCAAGAAAACCTCTTTTTTAAAGATTCGTCTAACAATGAATCCAGGTGGGCGTTTGGCCTGTGAGACAGGTGACGGTTTGCTATACCTCATCAATCATTTTTACTGTTCCTAAGGGATCTTAACAAGTGAGTAAAAATTCTGCGGTAGCTATCGAAGTTCATGTTCCACTTCTTAAGTTATCCCAGGGCTCACAGCCACGAGGGAGTCATGGCTCAACTGAACTGTGCGCTGAAATCCCCTTTGTAGTCTCATCCATCAAAACTCCACTGAAACCCCCGGTGCCCTCCCAGGCCCGCCCAGGTGTGCCGTGGAAACAGGCAAACCAGAGCCAATGGGTTACGCACCATTGGGAAATGAGAGCGAATAAAGTATATACCCCTCAGCAGAGGCTCTTTAAAATATCATTCGAGTCCCTTTCCACCTCTGCCCATCTCCACCAACGCTTTTGCCCACAAGAGAGTCGAGTGAAACGGAAACTCATCACGTAATAATGAGGCCTGTTTGGATTGTTTCTCTCCAAACACCATTAAACTGTTGGTTCCTGCTGAAGCAGATCTCAAGCTGGGTCTTTCCTTTAACAGGAGCCCCCCTCCATCACTGGGGGTCGACTGTAAAGTTAGCACAGGTGTGACACAGACCTTTTGACCACAGTTGAAGTCAGTTTCCAAAAGTTGGAATGTTGAAAATGAACAATCTGCAGTCGTTAATGGAAAAAAAAAATTTCAGCATCAAAACTGTTTTCAGCCTAAACAAAGTAATGAATTAAAGCAGGGATTTGGGGTTTTCTATATCCTTTTCTGTGTTTTGATGAAGTGTGAGCCAGGGAAACTGCTCGCGAAAGTATCCTTCAAACGCTTCTGTTTAAGTAGAAAATCTCCTGCAAGTTTCTGAAAAAGTGAAGAAATGTGAGAATACGGCGCTGAAAGGAACCTTCCAGCTCCTTCACGTCTCTTCTTTATGAGCTAAAGCAGTGAGCAGCACAGGAGATTATCTGCTCTCTGTCATCACGTGGCCCGTCGCATGAACAAAAAGCTGATCCTCTCCACCAAACCTTGTCATCGGTGTTGTCGTCCTGAGCACAATTAGAGCTCCAGTCTAGACAAGCCGGCTGCCAGACAAAGACAGGCAGGGGTTAAAGACCGCGGCAGATCGAGAGACAGGGGACTGAAATGTTGCAGACGCAGAGGAAATGAGTGCATCAAATACAATGCTTGACGAGTGGAAGTATAGACGTCGAACAGAAAATTAACATGAGGGGTAAGAGTCAGCCTGCTTTTAAAAAGACAGTGATTTAGATCAAAGATTCTTGATGGCAGGTTTAACCCTCCTTTTCTTATTATCCCAGCCTGAGAGGGCCTGCGGTCTTCCGCCAGCTTGTGGTACGGCCACATTTGGCATCTTGCTGCCGCTTGTCAGCTGTTAATAGACACAGAGATGAACGAGGCTGAAGCAGCCCTGGTGTTCATGAGACAATGTCAAGCTGTCTGACACAGTGGGAGTAAGTGTCCACGGAAATGTTTAGAATCTCGTTTTTACATCAGAAGCACCCAAAGAGGTTCCTTCTTCAAGTCACACTGAGAGTTTTTTGACTTCAGTTGTATCTCTCAGCAGAAAGGTTTTTATCTCCCAAAGAGGGAAAAATCTAAAAAGGAATTCTTGCGGCACGTGCCATATGGCACTGTTGTTGAGAAATACGCTCAGCCGAGAATGAATTAGGATTGAGCGGTCTCAACGGCCTGACAGCATCAAGGGTCACCACGGCCTCGCCTTGTAGTTTGATTGAAAGCTCCCTGCTCAAACACAATTCAAGATCAATGAGGCAATGATGTATGTTTGTCACACGATAGCAGATTTATCTGCACTGACCGTCTCTGATTATCTCCTCGCTCCTACAGGGACCGGCCGGACCCAAGGGAGAAAAGGTATGCAACAACAGACAAGTCAATACTCTGTGTAGACGTAGTCACATTTATTCTTGAAGTGTGAACATTTTGGCACACTTCCCTTCATCATCACGCTGACACTTTTATGTTCTCGCTGCTCATCCATCCAGCAACGGCTATAGATTACATGTTGTCCTGCAGGAGCTCGTATGTTTCTTCACATTTATCCGAGCACTTAGCACATTTACACGCCATGCTTTCCTGCTCTGTGAACCTCGGTTTAGACATTAGAGCTGCTGCTGGTGGCAGGAGAGGATTGCCATGGCGTGTGTGTTTTTGCGCACACAGCATAAATGGTCTAGATAAGCATGACCACGGGAACGACATTGACTGCAGTAAACGGCATCTGCCAGAGCAGGAATCGGGCCGATTTGTAAGATTGCTCTGAAGGAACAATGCTGAGGTTTGGAAAATTGGCTCGTTTTCATTTCCAGCCTGTATGCTCCCAGTTTTATTGAACCGATCTTGTCCCGTTAAATGATTTTTCCAGTAAATGTCAACATCCTGAGCTGGTTTGGGGATAAATGACCTTTGAGTCAGTTCCTTTTCCATAGAGAAGAGTTCATTTTCAGGCCTGTCTGGAACTGCTGCTGTACATTAGCTGCTGACTGACTGATACTGTGTACTTATACTCTGTGTTTTTCACAGGGTGACCAAGGAGACATTGGGCCAAGAGTAAGTAGTGTTTTCTGTTTACATTTTAAAAAAAGATCCTCTGTTATTTGCTTTTTCCCTTATTTCCATTACAGCTACAGGAAACAACAAATGTTTCAAACACTTTCTGTTTTACACTTCATGAAAATCAAATATACTTTATCCCTGAATATTAAAGATATCATTAAAGAGCATAATCGGTTTTCACTCTGAGTTTTATGAATATGCTCAAAAAATGATAAATGCTTAAATCTCTTCAGTTTATATGTTTGATGATTATAGAAATAATTTACAAGGCCATGTATCTATGTGTATTAATCTAATAGATGCACCTGTATTTGCACCACTTCAGTATTTCTAGTTGATATCAAATGCTCACACAAGGCACACACAACGTAGGAACAGACCATCACAAATTGGAAATTAATGTTCAAGAAGACAGACATTTTAGACAAATGTGAGAAAACAAAATATTTGATCAGTTCTGAAAACTCTCATCACAGAAAGATGGCCTTTAAATAACCCAACTAAATTCTGTTTATGTTGAATATATGTTTGCTCTGTGCGGAATTCCCAGGAGCTACAGTGACAACATGCTCTCACTCCCCTGATGGGGTTCAAGTTGGCCACATCTCCAAAGCCTATGCTGAGAAATTATATTATTAAAGAACGATGGAAATACTTCAACCTCACCATCAAAAGGGCCATCGAGTCTCACCCAAACTGTGCTTTCTTAACATTTACAGGGAAACCTCACTCTGCATCTGGTCTATGTTGTCTGTGCTGTCTTTTCATGTGATATCATTCCTCCCTACATAAGATCTGCGTAATTATATCTTGCTTCATACAGCATGGTTTGAAAATAAGCCCCCTGCGCTTTACATGCTCGATGGTTTTGATTCTCTGTACAGTCGCGTACTCCGTGAATCTCATGTTTTTTATGATGTTGGAGTATAAAGTATCAGGTCAGATCACTGCTTTACATGCAAGACAAATGTAGATGAGAGCCAAAACCCCTGTTATTTGTCTTTTTCTGTCTGTAAGTTTGACATGAATGCTTGGTTGATTTAATATGTACGCTGGCTGGAACTGCTGGAGGACACTATACAAAATTATGATATATTTTGTCGAGCATTTCCTTATGTTTGTTTCTGGTTCCACTTATTTAAAATAAGAATGCACACAGACACACAAGTTAAATGCATTAAATGCCCTTTATCAACAAAGTATAATGCATCATTATAATTTACAATGTTTACTATATTACATGCTGCATATAATCGCCTCCATTTTTTATTATTATGAACCAAATGTAGTTTTGTACATAATAGCGAAGTATGTAAATGTTCAGACCTCAAAGAAAATCACCCAGCCTCCATTCAAAACCTGTAAAAAACAAAAGTTGTATGATTTTCTGTTACTTTATAGTGTCATGGAGATACACTTGTGTCATATATCTCTGTCAGCACAGCCCACCATCCGGCCTGTGTGCGGCAGGCTGGAAGTCAGCTAAACGAGAAAAGGCCCGTTAATATCCGCGCACCTAAAAGAAAGAAAACAGCCTTGACTGGCAGGACAGGAGTGGCTTTTTGAACTTGAAGCCACAGAACTAAATTCATGGGGCTGTCGAGGCAAATGAAACACTGGAAAATGTAAAATATGAGCACATATACCCTTTTAAATATCCACAGAATGGTGACATGAATACATATACCAGACATAAACTGTTAGCAATCAATTTCTCTTTTGGCAACTGCTAAGTTGTATGAGGTCCAAAGCTGTGAATGTGAAACACTTTGGCTTTCAAAATATCCAAACAGGCTTCAAATCTTTTTGTAACCACTTGCTGCTTGTCTTCATTATTCTCAACATTTTCGAGCAACTTTTCCACAAATGACATGGAATAGTATTCACAAACTGGATGTGTACTCATATGGCTCCTCAGACTTGTGCCGTGACATTATTGGCATAACAGAGTGTGTGAGAGTATCGGAATGAAACCACGAGGGGCTATTGTTTTATATCAGAGCATAAATGGGGTGTAAATCTGACAGCGTTACCCCATGGAACAGAAATCGCGATGTGGTTTCAAAACATAACAGATTCCTGATTCCTATCAAGGCGTGAACTATTTGATTTCCCTGCCTCTGCTTTCAGTTTTCGAGGTAATCGTTTGTGCTGGAATTAAATCTTTTTGGCATTCTGTGTTGCGTAGTTCCAACCGGTAAATATTGCACTTGGCCGAGTCTTCTGCTGCTCTGATGTCCTTGGATGAGTCGGCAGCCTCCAAAACCTCAGAGTATCACTTAGAGATGTAAGCTTAGTTCAAAACAAACCCGGCTTCTAAAGCTACTGTACTTGTGAATGAGGTTTGACCCCGTTTGGATACATTTAATACAGAAATGGTCAGACATGTGAAAATTTTCACTTTTTTGGGATCAGTTTTCCAAATGCTAATTAACTTTCGCGTTTACTCGGCTTTGTAAAGGTTTGTGCAACAAGAGGCTCAGGATCCTGTTATCGCTCTGTGATTGTACTGTAGTTCACCTTTAAACTCCATGAGAAGACGGGAGAACATGTGAAACCGGAACACAGCCATGAATCTCTGTCAATCTGCGACTTCCGATCAATCCTTCTTTGCTGGGTTTAATATGGTCCCACGATCCATCAGAAACACGGGAAAACGGGGGGATTAAAACAAAATCAGATGTGGTAGAACCACCAAACTGGTGTGACTAAAGGTCATCCACAGTGAGGCATCTTACGCCAAAGTAAATTCCATCAAATGGGATAAAGCTGGTAGCCATTTCTCCGAGCCGCCACACTGTTGAATCCATATAGATGCCACTGACGCTGCATGTTTAGGTTTGTCTGGCGGCGGGAGTGAAAGACAAGACATGATGGGGGTTTCATCCCCAGCCAAGTCCTTCTTTTGCCTCCCTGGGGCAGCAACAAAAAACACATTATGCTCTGAGGTTGAATGGCTGTTTGTCTCTGTATCGG
This sequence comes from Blennius ocellaris, assembly GCF_963422515.1. NCBI lineage: Eukaryota > Metazoa > Chordata > Actinopteri > Blenniiformes > Blenniidae > Blennius > Blennius ocellaris. The sequence continues at coordinate 9,842,622 of NC_137658.1, read as the reverse complement.
CCTCAGGTCTGATGAGAGCGAGGCAACAGGGAAGCCCCCCGTGAGACGCCCTGCTCTCTTACGAGATGTTAAAGGAGCATATGTGCATGTGGTCTTCATGGTGGGAGCGGTGTGAATGAGTGAATGGACAGAGGACAGAGAGGGATGCACAGGCGAAGAGGGGGGGGGGGGGGGGGGGGGGGCTCTGCGGTGTGGATGAAACCTCAGCCATCCATCGCTCGCCGCAGCCCGTTAACAGAAACCTCTGGAGTCAAGCAGCAGCTCTCCTCCTTTCTCTCCCCAGTGCCCCCCCCCCTGCTTTTACCCCCCACCCCCCACCCCACCACCCCCACTCCACTCTCAGATCTTCTCTCCACCTTCCATGTGTGTTTGAGGGAACTCGTCCAAAGATGCGGCACAGTGCTCCAAGCTCTGCGGCGGCAGACAAACTCAGCTCCTTTCAGCTTGACGGACAATCAACACATTTACTGTCTGTTGACTGGACGGAGCCAAGCCACCTCTGTTTATTTTGGTCGCTAGGGGAAGGATGGGAAGGCATTAAGTGAAACACACACATGATTAAATGTGTTTGAATGGGGAAACCAAAATATAGTTTCCTTGAAGGGCAAAGCTGTAAAGTCACTGGGTCTTCACTTGCGGGATTCATGAAATGGACATGACACGACGTGCAGATGTGGCATTTTTTTTAATCCATTAAATCGTTTGATTTGCCACCTCATACGGTAAATCTGTACAATCTGAGCCAATGCTTCAGCTCTGCTCACGTTAAACAATGATGTTCCACGGGGTTATAATCAGTATCTTGTTGAAGTGTTCATGTTTATCTGGTGCTGGATTACTCACCTTAACCTTTGTTACTCCTTCCTCCAGGGTCCTCCTAACTACAGCACATTTGCAGGTCTACACAGTAATCAGATTCTCGCTCTGAAGGTTTGTCCCTCCCGGAAAAAAATTGGTCGTCAGTGCTCCCAGCAGCCGCCCCCGTCTGTCCGGCTGCTCATCTGTCCCTGTCCTTGCAGAAACAAGCACCAAACCTCGATCTCTTTTCTTAAGCTTGCAGCTCATGAGGCACCTGAACCTCGATCTCTTTCTTCACCCTGCAGTTGTAGTAGACTCTCCGCTGACTTATTTTTCTCTTATTTCATTTTCTCTTCTTCCTTCCAATTTCTTCTTTTCGCCACTGCTGCACCGTTAGATGGTCTTCCCCCGATATGACCATGGTTTTCTCTCTGGAGAGCAGTCCAGCAGCTTTCAGAGACGTTTTCTGAAGGTAGACCGCAGCTAAAAGGCATGTCGGCTCTTTTAACACTTTAACCAGCCTTTTTTTATTTACACGCATGCATGCATGACCACCTTCTCATGTCTAACTGACTTTTTTACCTTCGCCAGTCACGTTGCAATAAATTAATCTCAGCCTTATTTATCTCCACCTTCAGTGTATGTTGTTTTATTACCATGATTGATGGAGGGGGGAAATTGTGAAATAGTTTGTATCTAAAATCCCAAATCATCCAAAACTTTTTAGGAAAACATTTTGTAAGAACCAGCCATAGTTTGGACATGTGTGCTTGTATTTACAAAGAAAACAAACAAACTTAGTCTCTTGATGGCTGTTTTGTTGAGCTTAAGACAAATAGAGATTAAATATTAATAAATGCAAGGATGTCTGTTCTAACATTATGGCATTAGGAGTTTACATTTTAAAAATACACTATACAATATCACTTATCTCAAAAACAAACTGTAATTCACCAGATGTAGGAATGGCAGGATGCAGAGGAAGCGTGTGACGATAAGAACACAATTAGATTTCTTTGATAAGTGAGCCAGGTTTTGTGATAGCTGTGAAGAGAGATTTACTTTTCAGATAAATACAACCCCAGTACAAAAAAAAAACACCAATGCCTGAATGATATTTAATATAGAAAACAAAAATAAATGTTGTAGATGTAAATAGACAAGCTTTCTTTATGGTTTATTTGCATGAGCATAATCAACAGTTCTTAGATTGGTCCTCCTGACAGCAACATGAAAGATATTTGTCTGTAGCACTAAAGCCATAAAACGAACCTGTATCCAGAGAAGCTGCTGATCTCGGTTGTTTTGTTTGATGCTGACTTCTGCATGACAAAGAGTGCATCTCCCTCGACGGAGGGCACGCAGTTGGAAATACCCCCACTTTAATCATGACTGAATAACTCAAACCAAAATAATGTGTGCACGCCACTACTTGACTCCTAACTCATTCATGTAACTTGAGCTGAGCTGTTTGCTGAGGAGGATTATTCATCACGAAATCACACACAGTCTCCGCTCCAGTTATGAATCTGCCAGTTCCCAATCAGCAGAATCGGTCATTAGACTGATCCCCACAGTGCTACTCGTGTGTAAGGGCAACAACCATGAGAGACCATTAGGAGGGATGAACCAAGTTACATTTTATGATTTATTATTTGGCATTTGAAGAGCTGAATAAAATGGATATTTGTATTTACATCGTCACGATGGCAGAAACATCACCAGAAGTCCATCATATGAAAGGTCATGTTCACAAAATGTTTATCACAAAGTTCAAATTATTGGATTTTAGGTTTGATTATTATTTTTCCCACCAATTCAAATGAATTGTCACCAAATATGAGACTTTTTTTGACACTTACACATTGTCAGCCTCAACTAATGCCTGTTTTAAAAGCAGCTGTGCTTCTCCATATCTATGTATGTTAGCTGAGTGTGTCCTGATGTTTCTATCTCCTCTGTCTTTATCATCAGGGTGATCAGGGCCAGGCTGGGCCTGCTGGTCCCCCGGGTCCCCCAGGTCCCCCTGGACCACGGGGGCCCCCGGGGAACACCGGCAAGGATGGACCCCGAGGCCCCGCGGGAGAACCAGTAAGAGCAATCTGCAGCAATACCAAACAATGCGCAAAGCAAAGCTTTCACACGGGTCAACACAATGTTTTCACTGCTCCGACTCTCCTCCTCCTCCATCATCTTCCCCTTTTGCTCACCATCATAACAAGGTTGAGCCACAAAGAGCATGGCCACTGAAAACACCTCAGTCATCAAGGCCTTTTGTTACTCTAACTGTGAACTCAAACCACAACAGTGTGACAGATTGCAGCACATGTTTCTCTGTATGACTGCTATGTGTGAACGTGCATTTTTCTACATGTATCGCGGGGGTGAGGGTCTGCCCAGTAAATTGCAATAAACCCACATTCCCATTATTCCGGGTTTGCCAGTGAGCTGTGGCTTACCTTAAAAAAAACTCCCAGAATAGCAACTGTACCCCCTGGCCTCATCTGTTTTGTGTAAGTTAGCGGCCGCAAAGTTCCTCCAGTCGCACCATTCTCTCTCTCTCACACCCCCCCCACCCACCCCATCTCAACTGTATGGCTGTGCACTGCTGAAACAGATATGGCACTGCGGCAAGTTCACGGGCAGTTTGCCGGTCTCACCAAACAATAGGCTGCTCCTCAGCCTCAGGCTGTTTTCGTTTTTCAAAATTAGCTTTCTGGTTCCCAGAGTTTTTTTTTTTGTTTGTTTGTTTTTTCATATACAGTTGCAGGTTAAAAAAGCTGTGGTTATTCAACCGAAGAGAAAGAAAACTGCAATTTTTGTTATTCTCAGTGAGGGAATTTAAGTTCTCCGTCCCTCTAGTGGAACGGGACAACAAGGGAATCAATGCGAGTGACTTGGTAACTAGTGCTGAACAAGTGACTATGAATATTAACGCAGCTCAGAAAATGACGAAAAGCAGGGTGGGTGAAAAGGGCGCCCAGCCGATCGCACTCGTCAAGTTGATTGAAGCCGCAGAAAAACAGCAAAACAAAACAGCAGAGCACAGAGAGCTGCTCCATGTTGAGGACAGATGTCTGAGTGGGTTGAGCAGGAGAGCGTCTGGGTGTCCACAGACCCTCAGTGTTTATCTCTGTGATGTAGACACAAGTGGGGAGGGTGGGTGGGGGGGGGATGGAGATCTACCAAAGGCTCCTCTTCTGGGGGCGAGTGGATTTGAAATTTAAAAGTTGTCGTTTATAATTTGAACTGCATCTGACACTTGAACCGGACAATCATCCATCTCGCCCGGCACGCAGGGTAAAAAGGAGGACTAGAAATTATTTGCAACGCCAATTTGTTTCCTGCTGTTGGGAAGGAGAGATCAAAAGATGAGAGGGAGGTACATGAGGTGAGACGAGAGGTTAAAGGGCTGCTTCAGGTTTGAAATTTTTTTTTAAAAAGACCCACAGCGCAGCCGAGCAGATGAAGATGACAGTTTGTATGTGCAGAGAGAGAGAGAGAAACAGGAAGAACAGCAGCTGGGAAGCATCTAAGACGCCTCTGCACTTCACTGTGAAATATGATGACAGAGTGGAAGGCTAATAACCTCCTATTTATATCTTGACTTTATTACTTCGCTCTGACCGATCAAGTAAACACCACTACTTCTCCACAGTGTGCGTGCAGTCATGGTTATATTTTGAGGTTGATTAAGCGTAAGTTATGGCCCCGGGAAGAGTAATTCTGCAGCAGATGCATGTATAATAATGTAATGTATGTATATAATGTATGTTAATGCATTGTGGCTGTAATATTGAGAAAAATAACAAGCATTTTTTTTGTGGCCATTTTTCTTCCATTACTGGCTGACCTGGGACTTAAACCTGATTGAGCTCTAACCCAGGTTCCTGGAAGGAAAGCAATTAATCTTTAAATGTTTTTTTGGGTCAGGCTAGAGTTCTGGTTTGAGTAAGTCTGAGTAGAAGTGTGAATTTGCAGGAGATTAATGTAAGTCAATGTGTTATCCACATTAGGTAAGGAAACATGCGTGCATGCATGTGTCTGAGTGAGAGAGAGGCTTTAAACAGAGAAATGGGGACCAGAAGAACTGTCTGCCATGAATGACTTCATAGCAGATGTTCGGTGCAGATCTACGTCCACCTGGCCTTAGTAAACACCAACAATAGGTCTGTTTGCCTAAAGAAGTCAAATGACAAAGAGTGAATGTGAGACAAACCAGAGTTGTTTGTGTTTAATGAAGTTGAGGCTTATCGTTCTGTATACGCAGACCCCTGCTTCATATTCATCTTTTGCCAGGTCCTAAAGGAGAAAACGCTTCTTTTAAAACACATGCGTGGTTAAAAAAAAAAAAAAATGGGGGGAAAACAACACGAAGCATCCTGACAAATTATTCTAAGAACAGTCACCAGAGTCTGAAAGTCTCTGGAAGCCTCATCGGGGGTTTTTCTTCTGGTTGCTGGTGTTTTGATGATGTTGGTGAACTGTGCCATCCAACAAAATCACTCAGTCATTGCGCTGCGATGAGATCTGCTGATTAGAGTAACTGGAGCTTAAAATTCACATCATTTTAATGCTCATCAAACAGATTTTGAGACCAGTGTTGGCTTTACGGAGGCATATTTGTTTTCTACTTTTCCCCACTTATTTACTCATTTACTTCCCCCATCTGTAAGTACTTCATGCTCGAAGGATAAACAGCATTTTGAGAGGTTTTTAAGGTCCTTTTTTAACACAATTGTGACTATTGTAATTCAACCAGCAGGAAATGTCATATTGGAGGACGAAACTTAAAATACTGCTCCTTCTGCTGACCTCATTAGATTACTCTTGGTGTTATAGCTGCTGGAGGATTCAACCACTATGAGGTGACAAATTGGAGAAGACGATGGATAATATATGGATTCAAGTCTTGACTCACCTACAAGTCATATGTATATGCTTGTAGTTCATGTTGCCAGTTTCTGCATGATATTTGTGTGGCTCCCAGAGTCATCAGAGTTTCCTGTCATTGACTTACGAGACAGATACTTCAGTTCAGATGGACTTCCTTGTATATTTTATCCAACAATGACATCTAGTGGCCAAAGTCTGAAGTGATTGGACCTGAATTTGCGCGTCAATAATTATTTTATTTCTGCCCTCTTTAGGGTTTTCCAGGTCGTGATGGTATTGAGGTGAGTGCAGTTCCCAAGTACGTTTTTCTTTTCACTTTCCAAACAACATGGTGCCAATTTCTTTAGTTTTATCATATTCCTGTGATGGATATCTGTTTTGTTTTCCCCAACTAATTATTGCGAAACACATTTTTGCCACAGGGATTACAGGGATCACCAGGGAAGACGGTAAGACTTTTTCAAAAGATCATTAGTCTTCATCATAAACTGACTGAAGAACTTTTTTCCTTTATTTTCACACTGATCGATTTGATTATATGTACAGGGAGAAGATGGAGAGCCCGGCTATCCAGGACCTCAGGGTCCTCCAGGGGCAAAGGTACAACACAGCTTTAGATCTCAACAATCGAGTCTTTGACATTAATTATTGTTTTTCCTCTAAATGACATTGATTTTTTTAAATTTGTATTATTATTATTGTAACAGGGAGAGCCAGGTTTTGCAGAGAAAGGAGAGAGTGGCATGGATGGGCTGCCGGGACTGAAGGTAGAACATAAATGTGAAAAATCAGTTTACGTGATTCTGAGACAAGATATCATATATTGTTGCCATGAGGTCGTAAAAGTTTATTGCCGGTCATAATCTGGGCTTTGTGCTTCACGCAGGGCGACAAAGGAGAAGTCGGGGATCAAGGACCGATGGTGTGTTTGTTTCTCTTCGAGTCAATCAGATGTAATCTCTCTCAATGCATGGAATATTGGCATTTTACCATACATCTTATTATTCCATTATGTCTGCTTCAGGGTTATCCTGGCGAGAAAGGCAGCGCAGGCTCGTCGGACATCGCCGACTTCAATAGAAAACTGCTAGATGCTTTCCAGGTGAGCAGTATGAAAGTGTCCATGAGAGCAGATTTACGGTCGAGTCGCATCTTCCACGAAGTATTCATTGCCGGGTTTCACCGTTCATATCAAGGTCAGCTTCAAGCAAGCTGGGAAATAGCAGGTTTGGATTATTTCAAAACTCAAAATGTCAACGTTTCTTTTCTGACAGGCCATCAACACCATCAGCGTCTCGGTAACCTGCCGCTGTCGCTGCATGGTTTTAGCCGCTTGATCAGTGACTAACACCAATACGCAGACTTGCGTGAGCACAGACTTCGTGTGTTTGCACTGCACATCTCACCTGACTCACAACATCAGACCTGCGTGGTTTGCGTAGATGTCCCTCTGCCCAGAGCCTGAGACTTCAGATGTATTGGATGTCACTGTCTGGGCCACATCTGAAGAAGCTTTCCCCCACTTTAGCATTCCATCAGGCTCTCCCGTGTGTTCATTTGAGACACAAAGCACAGCGAATGTACTACATCTGTGCGATTCTATCAGATAATCTATAGCCTTAAGACACACACTTGATCATGCAGAAAAAAGAAAAAAAAAAATCAACAGCCATTGTTACTTTCTTTCAAGTGTGTTTTCATGCTCCGTATCCATACGTCTGGAGAAATGCAGATACTAAAACCTGCTGGAGGGCAGCATGGTGTGTTGTATATCTGCACATAAGTCACTAGATGCACAATGGGAATGCATTAGACAGGATGAGGAGGCTGCTCCTCGTCGTCAGCACAGTCTCTTCAGACACTAGACACTTGCATGTATTGTGGTGCCGACTACTGACAGATGGATATCACTGTGGTGGAGTGTGCATTTGATTAAAAACGCACTATGAGTCAGGTTCTTTGGACCTGATCTGAAGTGGACTACTGCATGCAACCCTGTTGACAACGTAGTTCCAGAGGAAAGAGTGAAAACACGAACCTGACATCACTTGGCACGAAATACTGCGCAGAGTCTCCACTTCCATCCAGGAGTTTGTTTGTTTATTGATCTTTTTGCTTTGTCTGTGTGAAGAGTTGAGTTTTATCTGTAGTTGAATATTGATGAATTTTGTTTTAAACCACGTTTCACTGTCATTCATTTTACAGCTTTTTTCATAACAAATCCATCTCCTTTTTCCAGTGGTTGAATGTCAAATAGCTGTAGTAAACATCTGTTTGTCGCCATGGCTTTAATAGAGAACAAACAAAAAAGTTAGAAATTGGAAAAAGGATTTGTTCACCTCTGGGAGGGAACATGGTTTCCTTTTTTTTTATTATTACTTCAAGATGGTCGAGACCTTCAAAAAGAGACGTAACAAGTGTAACATTGTGATTGCAGAGATGAAGGAAGATTTAAGAGAACTCCATATCATAGCAAACAGCACACATCTGTGTGCGCTGATCTTCATCCAGTGTTGCATAAAGTCACGCGGATGTTTTTGTTTCTTCTCCTTTTGAAGAAGCCTCAACTTGTATCAAACCAGTCACCCCAGAGGAAAATGATGCCGGGCTATTGTGTAGCGCAGACACCATTCAACACTGTTCTATAATTTCTGTAAAATGAAATTGCTTCAAATACGTCGCGATGAGCAAACTGAATAATGTTTAAAAAAAAAAAAAAAGCTGGATGGAAGGAGGGGTAATTCCTAGTTGTCTATGTTAATGGGTTTCCATGTGTTTGGCTCACACAAGTGGCCTAAAACAGTGGTTGCGAAAAGCGTGGTAGATTAGTAAGACATCTGATTGCTTTTCTTTATATATTTACATACTGATATAAGTTTGTTTATCTTCAGGGCCCACCTGGACCACCAGGACCCCCAGGCTATACAGGAGAGAAGGTGAAACTTTAAAAAAAACCTCCCTTATTTCTGTCGTTTGATGAAAATCAGAGAAACGCTTGACTTTATTCTTTGTTTATTTCTTCTTCTTTTTTTCCTCTTTTTTTAAAATGACCGAATCTTTTTCCTGTTTGTTTGTTGTTGTTTTTTTCGGATTAGGGTGAGCTTGGTTTACCCGGGCCAGCAGGAATTGACGGGGACAAGGTACAGCAACACCGGGAACTCTTTTAAGGGCCGGCAAGTTGCTTTCACTGCTCATACTTCATCTTTTACTCTTGCCTGGTCCCCTCCAGGGACCCAAGGGGGACGTAGGCGAGATGGGACGTCCTGGTGAGAGAGGAGAGAAGGGAGAGATGGGACTCTCTGGACCTGCTGTGAGTGATGACAGGAAACATGATGCTTGGATGCTTCACACAGTGCCAGTTGAACAAAAAAGGAAATCTGTGTTTCTTTTTGTGGGTCAGGGTCTGGACGGACATAAAGGGGAGAAAGGCGACTGCAGACTGGAGGACAACCTGGTCAGTGGAAAACACACACACACACACACACACACACACACACACACACAGTATAGAGGAGAGCCAGGCAAAGAGAGAAAGAGGAGAAATTAATATTTTACCTGCCAGTATTTCATCCGGTTTTAGCGGTTTGGTCAGCCAACATGGCAACCTGCTGTTTTGCTGCAGAATTACTTCTCTGTTCATTATATTCGGCTTTACAAAATAAAGCTAATTTGACTAATTTTGCTGACTTTTACTTTCTCAATCAGCCCTCAGGAAACTTTTAAAGGGAAACTTTCTTCCTTAATATTATTCCACTTGGTATTGAGCTGATCTGTCGTCACGGTGCCGCAAACAAAAAAAAAAAACAGAATTTAAAAAAACTTTTTTTTAATGAATTTTAAATGTTTCAAATCAATTAATAAAATTAACGTGTTATTTTTGCCAGTACTAGGTTAATGCATCCTCATGCAGGCAGGTCTATCGATATCAGTCAAATCATGTAAATGATGCTCTTCCTTTCCTCATTCGACTCCCGTCATCCATGGTGCTCAGGTTCAGATGATTTCACAGCCTGGCCCACCTGGTCCGCCTGGCCAACCAGGGGTTCCTGGGTCCCCTGGGTCCATGGTGAGTACTTGCCCCGATCCCGATCGAAACCGGTCAGATTTGTGGTTTGGATTTGAAGCTGTGACGTACTCACAGAACGCGATGTCTTTCAGGGGCTGCACGGGATGCCCGGTCCTAAGGTAAGCGTTTCACTGTTTGTGTGGTGCATCAAACGCTGTGTGTCCCGTCATTTGGTGCTCAGTGTCCCTGTTGTGTAACGCAGGGGGAGCCAGGAATGTGGATCAGGGGGGAGAAGGGTGAGGCTGGCACTCCTGGACATAATGTGAGTAATACCTGTTATATTGTCATCTAAATGCAGTGGTTTTAAATGTCCTTCCTCAGGGGATGCGTAAGAGCTTCATGGGCGGCGCTGCAGAAGGAGAAACGTGTTTTTTATGCCTGAATAGTGGACATGGGTAACAACAATAATAGAATATACAAAGACATTTCAGGTCTCAAACTAAAATTCTTTAACGAGCACAAGAACATTTGTGTTTTTTATTACCTATTCAAACAGTTATTAATAACTAAAGCATACATTACAATATAATGTAAAATGATTATGACGTCTGACATTCAATCTTCAATCATTTCTCGGCATGAGACATATTGCACAGTTTGACAGTCAGGGGAGAGCTCTGCGATCGACCCACACTTTGAAAACCCCTCTCTTAATGTGTCAGTGTTTGAAACCACTTGTAACCTTTACCTGCAGGGACTCGATGGCCTCCCGGGTCCGAGTGGGCCTGCAGGGTTGGTGGGTCTTCCAGGTGCCAAGGGAGAAAAAGTAAGAAAGAAATTACCTTTATCACTCACCAAGTGTTATTGTTTGTCAGTGGATGATCATTTTGTAATTTTAATGAGTGACTGTGTCTCTAGGGAAGACCAGGGGAGCCGGGACTGGATGTAAGTTATCGACTAACATTTTAAATAAACTGTATTTGTATTGTAGTGCAACATGCATCCAGTCATAACGTGATGTGTGTGTGCACCTTTCCTTGCAGGGTTTCCCAGGCCTGATGGGAGAAAGAGGTGACCACGGGGAAAGAGGAGAGAAGGTTAGTTCAAAACGTTCAAATTTCAGGAAGGAAATAAGAATTGACTATATTTATTACTGATTTCGGTTAAAGTAGCCGGGCAGGCTTGTTTGTGAAATGATGCTTACTTTTCGATAAGATTCTAAATGTATGTATGGCGCATTTCCTTGTGCAGGGTGACCGGGGCACCGTGGGGAAGAGAGGTCTGAAGGGCCAGAAGGGAGAACAAGGCCCACCAGGCCTAGACCAGCCTTGTCCTGTGGTATGTCACCGACACACATTTACACTTTTCTTTCATTTACTGAGCTCAATGAGCAGGTCTATTTTAAGCTTTTGTAAAGATGGTTAATTAAAAGTTATGTTAAACCTGAGACTAGACAGGTGTGGTATCAGGGCACAACCCTGATACAGACAATCCTCGGGAGAAGAGTTGATATAAATCCACTTAGTGTTCTGTTTCGCTCTTCGCATTATCTCTGTCATTTCCTCTTCTTTTCCCCAAATCTTTCCTTAATGCTGTCCTCCCATAACCGGCCGTCGCCGGCAGGGTTGCGATGAGACAAAAGGTCCGACTATAAAGGAAGGACTGTCTCCTCCTCAAACTCCTCTTCCTCCCTCGGGCCCTGAGGCCCCCTGTCCTGTGGTATAGTAGCTCTCCTTTCTTCTTCCACTTCTCTCTTCAACACGCCTGTTATTGTCTCCAACACTTTGTCTCCTTTCAATTCTGCATGTCTGTTCTGTCTTTCATCAACCTGTTCGTCTTCTTTATTAGTCACTTTAATAACAGGCATTTACTCAGAATAAATCACATCTGCCGCAGATATTGCTGCATTACATTGCTGCCACTACAATATATTCAGATATATTGCTTTTAACTACGGAAGATGCTTTTTTGTCTTTTTTTTTTTTTTTTTTAATGCAGGTGTACAGAAATGCTAACCCACGACCGTCCATTTGATAAAACTGAAAAATAGAAAATGGATATTAAATGTAACTGAGAGTTAATATAAATGAAAACATTTGTGATGATTTTTTTATTTTAATCATTTAAATCTGAATTCTCTACTGTTGAACATGCATAAATGTAATGCACAGCTAAACTTAAGGGACTCGAATAATTCAGGCTGTTTAAATTCCTCTTTGTGCTCGTCCTGTAGGGACATGATGGACTACCCATACCAGGCTGCTGGCACAAGGTGAGCAGATACCGACTCCCACATACTGATGAGATTATAGCCCAGCAGTGATGAAACAAACAGGGAATAGCTAACACTGTCGAGACGCCGAGATAAATACCCGACTTACAATTGTTAACTCTGATTTGATGCAGGGGCATTTTGTGAGTATATTGCAATGTGTGGATGCTTGTAATGGTGCAGCATGCAGAAGCACAATCAGCCGTTACTTACTATGATTGATGTGTCAGTGCAAAATGTGAATTCTCATCAGTGCTCACTGTTTTTCTTTTTGCAGTGATGACTAACCAGCAGCATGGAGTCTGTACATATTGATATGGTATATATTGCAACTGAATACTACACCAACAACCCCCGCTCCCTTTTTTCCCCCTTCTTTTTTTTTTTCTTTGTAAAATCCGATTATATAATATATTGAGAATTTCAGAACAGAGACATTTTTTGAGTCTACACCATCTCGATTGCTCAATAAGACTTGAGATCCAGTGTTGCTCCTGGAGGGACTGAATGGAACTGGCAGCGGGACACTTTGGTTGGAGGAAGGTCAAGAGGCCAGTGCTGCAGTGGGAGACTGTTTGACTAACAAAAGCCAACTTGCTTGCCTGAATTTAATCCTGACCAAAGTTTGGGAATGACGATGTGTGCACTCATCCAAGCTTAAGGATTGATGGACGTTCGGGAGGCTGGACGTAACTTTCTGACCGACTGGGGAGTGTGTTAGTCAGTACCCTCTTGTCCTCTCTCTGTTTCCCAAAAGGAGGAAATGGCGAGGCAGAAGCTGAAACGCAAGCGTCTCTCTCAGCCCTGAAAGGATGCAGGGCCTGGTGGAGAAAAGGACACATTAGACAGGTGGAGGTCACAGGAGGCATGTTGCCTTTACGGAGCGGAGTTTACCGAGTGATGCACCCTGTGTCATCCTGAACACTCCTGTCATGGAAACTCTCCAGGAGGGGGCGACAGAACACTGCTTTTACCACAGAGGGAGGGCAACCCTTTTGCTGCTGAAGTTGATGCTTGGTAACCAGCTGATTTTTTTTTTTTTTTTTTTGAAGGGGAGTCACTGATGTCACTGGCACATAAAGAAGGATTTACTGTGCAGACACATTGTTAATTGGAGTCCCCTGAAATAATATCTGCATGGTCAAAAGGAGGCAGTTGTTCCTCGCTGAAACCACACACACAAAAACAAGTTTTATGCGCCATAAGCGGTTTCACCATCTTAATAAGCCTCTCAGAAATATCGATCAGACTACATTTTTATGGCTTACACTCGTGACGATGGTAACCTGTGTGTTGTTTTGTTTTATTTTGGCTTACATATTTTTTTCACCAGTTACATTTTGCATTCCTGTGCGCATACTTGTTGGATGGAGTAACTAGCTAGCAGAACTCAAAGGCCAGATTTGAAGGAACCATTTACAGTATTATTGATGAATCAGTATTTCAGCTGCTTTGGCAGACGCCTGCCAGTAACCAAGTTAGACCGGGGCTGTCAAACTCATTTTAGTTCAGGGGCCACGTTCAGCCCAGATGAATCTCTGGTGGGCTGGACCAGTCAGAAATGTGCATATTAGCCTATCAAACACAAAAATATCCAAATGTTTCAGCTTTGTTTGAGTTGAAAACAATGACATCATGATGGAGTATATACATACTATACAAAATAGTCTTTGAAAAACTTAATTTGGTTTAAAAAAAAATGTAAACAAACAAGTGCATAATCAAAATTGTTTTCAAAGGCTTTGGGAAAAAAATTTGCATTTAAAATAGTGAAAAATGTCGAGATTTTGTGCTTTTTGGAGGCACATCTGGGGAATCATCTAAAATCCAGTTTGTTACAGTACATTTCTTCTCAAGCTTTACTATTTCTGCAAACTTGAGCACACGTGTTTTAACAAATTCTGAAATTCCTTCACTGTGGGACAAATAAAGGAATATCTAATCTAATCTACATTCACCCCCAAAGTGCAGCTTTGATGCTAAAGCTACTTTATTAGCAATAAGGTACCAAACTTTCGTCTCTACACCTGTGTAATTTCTGCTATTTTCACTGAAACAATCCAACTCTAATTAAGTAAAGTAGAAACTACAAGTTCTTTTATTGAAACATGTATTATTTTTTTGTTTTTGATTTTTAAAATTTGGAAGGTCGTCCCCCTGGGCCAGATTAAGGGCCTCTGGCCAGCCAGGTTTGGCCCCTGGGCCATATGTTTGACACCACGGATTTAGACTGATTTTTAATGTTTTACTTGTGGAAGAAGACGTGCTGTTCCCAATTTATCGAGACAACAGTAAAACGTTTTGCTGCTGACCTTAATTGTGTGTCATTTGAGATTTGTGTTGTTGTTTCATTTACTCAGTTTTGAGTCATGAACTGAAGGGCTAACATACACCAGTACGACATTTGAATCAAATATAAACACAATTGTTTCTTTGGATAATTGCTCATTTGTTATTCAGCAACATTTTGGTTTATAACAGCCAGCTATTTTACCTTTTAAATCCTTTAACATGTGTGATTTTTTTTTTTCTGTTGTCTGAAAAAAACGTGTTTCTATCAAATTAGTCATTGGTGTGTTTTTAAACCTAACACATTTTTCTCAGTTTGGACAAATTGCTGTTTAAATAATCTACTTTTGCTTAATGTACTTGTTAAACTCAAACCAAAGCACATATGTTGCGATATATGTTCTTTAAATAAATAGGATTTGTACTCATTGGGGTCATTATCAACAGATACACGTTTGTACTATTAAATTTAAGCTTTTTTGTATTTTTGTATACATACTGGGTTCATTACTTTACATGCATTTTATACTGGTTGTTTTTCTTCAATACCCTTCTATAGACTGGCTGTTGACAATTATGAATTATAATGAACACTGTCATATCTGTACATTTCAATCAGGGTAGTTTTGTAAACTTTATAGTTAGGAGAAATATCCACTCTGGATGATCCGGCTGAGGCCAGATATCACTGCAGAGAGAGTTCATGATTAGGTCTGAGCTAAAAATATATAAATAAATATGACAATCTCTTATCAGTTTTACGTTTGCAATGATCATGTATTTTCTACTTTCATAGGTGCATTATTCACATCAAGCATACAAATTTCTGTATCAGTGGAATAAGTTAATTTCTTTGACTTTTTAGATAATTAAAAGAAAGGTGCTTCATGTGTTAAACCTGCAGAGTGCAGCTCATTTAGCTATTTACAGGCACTCTAAAAGCTTTCTGTAATACAAAGATTTGTAAAGGAGTGGCATATCATCATATTGTGAATGCAGAGGCTACCCTGTCATTCTTTCAGCAGAAGCTGATGGTTATCTGCCTTGTAACATTATTGTACGTGTTTATTTCTTTAGCAGATTCTATCAGTGTCATGTTTGCAGCTTAATGGAGAGACCACAGGGCAGTGTCTGGAAAGACTTTGAGGTTTTAGCAAATCTTCGTACCACAGTGTTAGCTTGACTTTGTGAGAATGTGTTTTTAATTGTGTATTTGGTTGTAAGAGATTTAAGCTATTTTTGTAATTACTTGTCTAATTATGTATAACATGAAATCTGGTCAGCTAAAACATGTAGATGGAAATGAACTTGATAGTTTTATGGTTTCCTGTCATTAAATCATAACCCTGTCAAATTGCTTTGTTTCTTTCTGTTGAGCTTTGCATATTGTCACATACATTCAAACTGTTACGCTCATATTTTCTTCGTCAAATTTCATGTCAGTCCATTCAGGATCAGATTTTTTTTTATTGACTAAGTGATCAGTGATACCAGCAATGCTTCACTTTTTTCAGTAACGACGAATCTCATGCGTTTACTATTTCCAAACCAGTAATCAGATTAAAGTTACTTCTCCAAGTCAAAGTGCGTTGTTGTAAAGTCTGACAGGACAAGTTTCTTGTCTGTAAAGCCGCTTTATTACTAAACATAACCTGACCGCTCCCCCATTCACCTCCAAACTGACACACTCTGCAATCTCACCTGACCCCTCCCTTCTCCACACTCAGCCAATCACAGACCAGCTTGCTCTAATGGTGCGTCACGTGACACAAAAGAATCGGAACTAACCAATATATTCACAATCCATATTATTGCAAGAAGAAGAACACAATTAGTCTGTGAAGCCTTGCCCCTTTTTCAGTTTTCAGCAAAACCGGTTTCTTTTTTTATGTTGATATGAATGTGTTGTCAGCAACTGCTGAAAGTAACTAAATGGTTACTTGTATTGTAACTTGGTTACTTTTAAAAACAAGTAATCAGTCATGTAACTAATTTACTTTTCAAAGGAGTAACTGTTTTACTTTTTCAAGGGAACTGTGGCAACACTGGTGATCATATGTTAAATAACTACTGAAAAAGACTTTAAAGGAATCGTCCATCCATCAGCTGGCTATAGGTGAAGACAAAGTACACTGGATAGGTTACTAACCTACATGGGGCAATGACAAGAAATAGAGACTCCAGAGCGAAACTCCAAGTCGGTCGACTCAGTAGTAGTCACACTGGGTATCATCCATACTTTTTTAATATATTTGATTTTTCAAAAACATGGCACAATATTTTATGATGAATTAAAGGTTTCCATAGTCCTTTTAATGTATTTCTTCACCCATACAAAACTATTTATAAGTGTCCTGTTTTCTTTTGAATATGATTTCCATTTGTAGATTTTGATTAGATTTCAAAAAGGCCTGAAGTATATTAACTGCAGCAGTGGAAACCAAAAAATTAGAGAAGCAAGATTGAATTTGGAGGTTTGCCGGTGAGAAGCTCGCTACCCACAAGTTACCACCGTTTTGTCTACAAGCAAGAACTGAAACTCCAGACTGCTCAGCATGTTCTAATGAATGAAACCGCTGGATCTCATAATCCACTGAAATGGGCCACCACTTCCGCAAATAATCTAATTCATATGTTTCATGGTGGTAAGGAAACTGTGGTGGTCATAAAAACATTGCCTTGCCACAAACATTAGAATTGATCATAAGTATAAATTGTTTATTTGAAACTGCAAAAATCCGTGGAAAATGTTCACTGAAAGCCAAAAGGTCCACCTGCTACTGAATGTGCCAATTGCATGTGCTTCTAATTTCCTAAACTGTTCCAAACAAATGGATAAATTGTTCTCTGTAGCATTGGCATATGTTTGCCATTGTCACAGTGTGAATGAGTTCATTCTTTCTGCTGCTGAACAACAGTTTGCACAACTCTTTGCAAGTGATCCAAACAATAAACACCTGAGACTCGTTTACCAAGTCTGAACATAAACACAAACTGTTTGATGGTTTTATTGGTAAATACTGGCAAACATTTAATGATTTAATGTGTGAATATCAAAGCCAATCCCAGAATCTGTTGATAGGAGAGTACAGGTCTGTGCTAAATCTGGCATATTTACTGGAACCTCATTGTTCATTAATATGCACTGTCCCATACAAATAATCAAATAAATAAAATGAAAGGGAGTGTGCCTGGCTTGTGAATATGCTCTGTCTCTTGCTCTCTTGAAATGTGCTGCAGGTGAAATTATAAATGTAAAATTTTGAATAAAATGGTAAGACCACTAACGTTAAGATCAACTAAAAAAAACACACACACATCGGAGGCACTTATTCCATCCATCTTCAATAACCTACCACTTTATCCAACTCGGGTTTGCGACTGACAGTCACACACAATTGCACGGTTTAGGTCAATGCGATTGGCCCAGGTTGGCTCAGGAGTTTTCGATTGGCCCAGGTGTTTGGCCCATGGGAGGAAACCCACATACACACAAAAGAACGTGCAAACTGTGGTAATTGGAGGCTTTCTGGAGGCAAATGATCCTGAAAATGCACGGGCATGGTGAGTAAGAACAAGTAGGATTCATCAACACTGACTTACTGATGTGGGTATGACACATGTACATTTGTTTGATGGATAGAGAGTTTCTTTTGCTGTGCCCATTATGAATTTAATTCATTAGATAGAATTTAAATCTGCAGGAGGAAATCAGAATACCTAGAGAAAACCCAACCAGGGAGAACATGCAAACTCCCCGATCGGAGGGCTCACAGGTCCGACTTGGACTCAAACTGGAGATGTTATTTATCGCTATTTTTCAATCCATTGCTTATATAGTACTTTCCATGAGCAAGGCAAAGCACATTTATTTATAGCATCATGAGGCAATAGCAACTACTTCTTAACAATAAACCTCTTCTTGAGGACCTCAGGGGTCTGGATGTTTCATAAATCTGACATTTAATTAGGCCCTGGAGGAGAAGGAGGAGGAGTTTGGTTTTTGGTTTTTGGTTCTTTTGTTTGTTTCTTTGTTGTTGTTTGTGTTGTGTGTTTTTGTTTTGATTTTTCAAAAGTATTTTATTTGCGAAAAATTTGCAAACAAGTAAAAGTCATGAAACAGCCATAAATAATCGAAGAAGACGAAGAAGAAACGACTCTGGCTGCAGCTTTAAGAAGAAAAGCGTAAATTGCTTTGCATATCATATAAATAAAACAATTTTTTAAATATTTTCAGTAATAATAAGAAGTAATTGAAAGCAAATACACACATCAAAAGTAGTTTATTCTTTTTCATTTTCTGTATCAAATCAAATGTAATCAAGAGTGTTTATGTCAATGGTTTTTTTTCCACCTATCGCGTTTTGCCCACATTTCCCAGAATGCCGTGCGGCCTCCCTCACCCCTTCAAAGTTTTTGTATCCGGGTCTGGACTTCCTTTTCCTCTGTGCCTGGATGCGATGAGGACTTAGGTCTTTTCGGACCTGTACAAAATCCAAATCCATCCTTGAAGAAGGCACCACCGAACCGCTCCAAAATGACCGAGCAGATGACAGTGAGGGGGACCCTGAAGGGCCACAATGGATGGGTCACCCAGATCGCCACGACGCCCCAGTACCCCGACATGATTCTGTCCGCGTCCCGAGGTGAGGCTTCCGCCGCCGGATCCGCCATACGGCCTTATCGCACGGCCTAATGCTGGCTGCGAAGCAGCCGCTGCCCGGCACCACGCCGAAAACTTAAACCACCGTGTGAGTGAATTCAGGTGGAGAAAACGGCCGTTTATTAAATGTGATGATTCTGGGGAGGTTTTCACGCGCAGTGAGCCCGTTCTAATGAGCCGCAGGTTAGCATAGGAAGCTAACCTGTTAGCCGCTTCACTGACACGTATTTCCTCCCAGGCTACGGAAAAATAAAGGCTCAATGTGCGCATTCTGGGTCACTTGACTTCAAGTAATCGTAAACCAAACCTGCTTAACATCTAAATTTGATAGAAAACTGCGCTAACCGAAACTAGCCACACATGTCTTCCTTGAATGTAACGTGTACTTCAGCTCTCAAGTTGAAACTCAACCGATCTGTTTGTTTTCCCAGACCATAGCATCATCATGTGGAAGCTGACCCGTGATGAAACCAACTATGGCATCCCCCAGCGCAGTCTGAAGGGACACTCACACTTTATAAGTGATGTTGTCATCTCCTCTGATGGACAGTTTGCCCTGTCTGGCTCCTGGGACGGGACCCTCCGCCTGTGGGATTTGTCCAAGTAAGCCATTGGACATCTCTTCATGCAATGCGTCATTCATTTCTTTTGCTTAAATCCTAGTTTGGCATAGTGTCATGGGGGAAAAGTACATTGGCTTAACCTGCCTATGTACAGTAGTGTCCCTTTGAATAGAATCATCCACATATGTTGTCATTTTAAGGGCAAAATCTCCAGTCCAATTTACCTGAGCTGCTGGTAGAACTCCTTTGGAGTACAACTTGTGTCCCTGCTCTCTCGTGTGTTTCACCCTCTGCATCCCCTGTAAAAGTATGAGGCAGTTTTGCTTATTTTAGGTAAATGTTTGTATTTTCTCAGTGGCACAACCACCCGCCAGTTTGTTGGACACACCAAGGACGTTTTGAGCGTGGCCTTCTCCGCTGACAACCGCCAGATTGTGTCTGGCTCCCGGGACAGGACCATCAAGCTGTGGAACACCCTGGGAGTCTGCAAGTACACCATCCAGGTGAGCGCCAAAGCTTTGTGAGAAGGAGCTGCAAAGTAGGTCTAGTGCGAGGCCACACATCTTAAGCCACCTTTTGAATTGCGTTGACGTTTGTCAATACAACAAGTAATCAGTGAAAATGCTGCTTTACTTATTGAACGGTTGGTTGTGATTTGACTTTATGGTCAAGTGATCAATTAAATCAATTGTGTTGAATTGAAAGTCGTCTGTTTAGGATTCATGTTGAACTTTTTTCCAACCATCCTCTGCCAGTAATATTTGCTTAACGTAACCTTTTGCCTCTTTTATTTGCAGGAGGAGAGCCATAGTGATTGGGTGTCTTGCGTTCGCTTCTCCCCCAACAGCAGCAACCCCATCATTGTGTCCTGTGGCTGTGACAAGATGGTCAAGGTGTGTAGTTTATAACTCTGTGGTTCCTCTTATGATTGAACTTTGACCAACTCGCCTGTATTCTGTGGCTTCCTTGAGTTTTGTGTTTGATGGCCACAATCCGTACAGTTTAATGACATTATTCATGCAAACATAAAGGTAACATGACGTTTGCTGCTAGGTGTGGAACCTGGCCAACTGCAAGCTGAAGACCAACCATATTGGTCATACTGGCTTCCTGAACAACGTGACTGTGTCTCCTGATGGCTCTCTGTGTGCCTCTGGAGGGAAGGCAAGTGTTTCTTGAACTCCTCAGAGGGGGCCAGTATTCTATTAATCATGGGAATGATTGATGCCATTGTTTCTCCTCTTTTCAGGATGGTCAGGCTATGCTGTGGGATCTGAATGAGGGCAAACACCTCTACACCCTGGACAGTGGTGACACCATCAATGCCCTTTGCTTCAGCCCCAACCGCTACTGGCTTTGTGCCGCTACCGGACCCAGCATCAAGATCTGGGTAAGATTCCACCACGGTGCATTAAATTGTATGAGAACTAACACTGCAGTGATGGAAAACAAATTTGCCAGTCTGTATTTCATGATGATAACAGAGGCTGTTTCTGAGCTTTATCTTATAAACTAATGTGTTTAATTTTGTCATTAATTCCTTACTACTATAACTGCAACAAGTGTTTTGTTTTTACCATCTAGGATCTGGAGGGCAAGATCATTGTTGATGAGCTGAGACAGGAAGTGATCAGCACAAACAGCAAGGCTGAGCCTCCACAGTGTACTTCTCTGGCATGGTCTGCCGATGGACAGGTACAGAACACTTGCCACAGATGGCGATTGTCTGAGCTTTACACCCCGATGATTACAACCTTTCATTTTTAATCTCTGATGTCCACTGGTGACAGTCCTGCAATGATGAGGGGCTTGCAACCCCAATGATGGATCTCAGGTTTCAATAGCAGATTATCAGTAACGGGTGTTCATTTCTTTTTCAGACCCTGTTCGCCGGCTACACTGACAACCTGATCAGAGTGTGGCAAGTCACCATTGGAACTCGATAAGAGCCACTCTTAGAGACGACTTTAAATAAAAGACAGTTTTGAAAAGACCGTGTGCCCTCTTGATCTCAATATTATTTTATGCAAATCTTTATTAAACTTGTTGTGAAATGAGAACAAGCTTCATAAAACTCACATGTATGGCCTTTAAAATTTGGGGAAACATGTTTATGCTTTAATATTAAGCCAGAAAATATTTTAAATTATTAAATGACAATTTGTTATTGCATGACAATGGAACAACAATTTAATCACGTTCTAATGGAGCAATTTGATTTAAATCAAGGAAAAATGTTTTTGGCATTTAAAAAAAGAGTGGACTGATGATTTATCTACATAAAAGACATGGGGGGGGTTAGTTTATGACCACGGCAGAAAACCAGCTGGGTGTGCCAGGCTTGACATACTAAAGTGATGGGCAATTCCTCTTTAACTACCTTGGCCACAAAAAGTTGGTCGACAGATGCAGTTGACAGAGAAGGTTGTGTATTTATTGATTTGTATGTATTTTGCCAACTTTTCACAAAAAGTACACTCCTGATTTGCATGAAATTTTGATAGTAATTTAATAATAGTTAATACATTCATCAATTAGGTTATTTTTATTACTATTAGTAGTAGTTGTGTTTTATTAACCAACTTAAGAGCTCTCATTCACTGGCATGTTACTTTTATTTTGAAATCTGTTTCCCCTTGCGGTAATGCTTGCTTGACGGTGTTTTCTAAAGCGGGGACTTGACACCAGCGTCTCCTCAGCATGGATCAGACTCCGGGGATTTATGTAGAAAGGACTCTGGCCATCATCAAACCAGATGCCTTTCACAAAGCTGAAGACATCGAGGACGTAGTCATCAAGTCGGGCTTCACTATTCTGCAGGTTGGTGAAATGGTGATTGCAGACTTCCTCCGAATGAATTGCTCTTATTGGCTGAGGAGCAACGTGTTTCTCAGTTCATTGGGCGAAGTAATATTCAAGAAAAATAGCGATCAGTTATGGCGACATCGGAAATGTGGAGCTTTATTTGTAGAGAATCAAAAGTATCCTTTCTTTCTTGCGCATCAATTTCCATTGAATCATCTGCGTTCAACAAGTAATATATTCATCAGATAGACTGGATTCATGACGCTGTCGGTACGGCGGTTAACTGCGATAACCGTCACAGAGTGATCTCATCACCCACAAGCCACGGTGCCACAAAGTGAACACGAAAGTCCAACTAAATAAACCCAGCAACGACATTCGAACGGCAAAAAAAAAATAACCAGCGCAGTAAACAACGGAAACACAGAACTACAACAGGTAACCATGGCCACGGCCAAACACCGTCTCGTGGAACATTTCTT
Organism: Blennius ocellaris; assembly: GCF_963422515.1. NCBI lineage: Eukaryota > Metazoa > Chordata > Actinopteri > Blenniiformes > Blenniidae > Blennius > Blennius ocellaris. The sequence goes on along the minus strand of NC_137658.1, from coordinate 9,819,848 downwards.
ACGATCCCCGGCCACAGCTGAAGGGTGACACCAAGATGACTACTTTATTGATCCGACACGAAATTCAAAGTCAGCCACACACAATATTTATTTGTATTTTGCATACACACACACAAAAATACTTTTATTAGATTCAGTTTTATGATAAAATACACAAAAAATAGCACCAGCTTTTATACCAATATGCACAGCTGCCTGACAGACAGATGATGCCTAAACATCAATATATTCACCACTAACAACCACATTGCCAGGTTAAATAAACTTAAATAATAGTACCATCCATCTCTTCTGTGATGGACATTTCACTAGTCCACCTCAGGGTAAACTCAGACAGACAATCACAAAGACTAACATTCACACATATGTACAATTTGTAATTCAGCAATAAACCCAAATATGTTTTTGGACTGAAGCAAGAAACTCATACACAGATGGAGAGAAGCTGCAAAATCCACACAAATGAGCCCCCCCCCTCCCAAGTACAGACTTGAACATGAAGTATGCTTCCTATGATGTGAGAGTTCGACCCGAGAGCATTGTGTGGCCTGATAACAATATCTATCAATATGTGATTAAAAACACAAAAATAATGCAAATGAAAAAGTAATGGAAATTGGTCAGATGGTGCTACAGTTGTAAAGAACATGCATGTATGGGATGAGAAGTGTGGCTGAGTGATGCATCAAAACTTTATCAAATATTTTCATCTGATCTTCTTACGTTTTGTGCATAAATTTGTTTATACCAATAGATACAAAGGAAAGAGACCGTGTTCGCTCCCTCAACACGTTCCACTGAAACATGTAATGTAATTTCCGTTGTAGAGGCGAGAGCTGCAGCTCAGTCCTGAGCAATGCAGTGATTTATATGCAGACCAGTACGGCCAGCTCTTCTTCCCCAGCTTGACCGCCTTCATGAGCTCTGGCCCCATCGTCGCCATGACGCTGGCTCGCAACAACGCCATTGCCCACTGGAACTCCATCATCGGACCTGCTAACATCGCCAAAGCCAGAGAAACTCATCCAGAAGGGTCAGTGTCGTGTGTTCATGGTGTAATTCGGTGCTGAGTACTCCCAGTCAGTTTCAGATTGTGTGTAAGTCGCATGTCATGGTTGGTTTGGATTCTGTGTTTCTTAGATTTTGCGATTTGCATTACTTAGTCAGGCCATTTGAGCAAATAGTTTTGCTATAACATGGGGTAAAAGATTGCATCTTATGTGATGAGCACTTACAGTTCTGCACACTGACAGCTTCTACACAGACGTATATGAATACGTTCTGCTCTTCCTCAGCCTTAGAGCAAAATATGGTTCATCAGACCTGGAAAATGCCGTTCATGGCAGTAAGTCACTTGATGCGGCCGTGAGAGAGATTAAATTCATGTTCCCGCGCTGTAAGTCCTTCTCACACATGCACATATTGCCATAGAGAGAAATTGTCTTGACTACTTAGAATTTCAAATGCTTTCTCCCCACAGCTGTAATTGAGCCTTTTCCTTCAAGTGAGGCACCGGAAGAATACCTGGGAAGGTGTGTGAACCTGATTCTGCTCCGAGGACTCACAGAGCTCTGCAAGGAGAAGCCACTCAATCCCTGTGTAGGTGCCCATCCTCAATATATCTAACACTGTTCATTAGGCACTCATGACTTACCGTTTAATACTGGTGTTATTTGTAATGGTACTTATGCCTTCAACAGATTTGGCTTGCTGACTGGTTGGTCCAAAACAATCCCAATCATCCTAAAATACAGGAATATGGGAAGGAAAAGGAATAGATAAACAGCATGAGGACAAAGTGGAGCCCAAACAGCACCAAGTTGTTTTTATTATTATCACAATTGTAATTAAAAAATATCTGTTCAGTTCTTACTAGTATACAATAAAAAAAAAAGCTTTTACTGTGCCAATCATATGTCTTTGTGCTTTGTGTAACATATTACATGTGTTACATGTTCATGTGGCTTTTTTTTTTCTTCTTTCATTTCTTCCTATAGTCCAAAAACATACATTTAATACATGATGTCTCTGGAACTGCCCTTATGTGAATGTGGTTGTCCAGCTTATACCCTGTCTTCACCCATGATCAGCTCAGATTGGCTCCAGCACACTCCAACCTTGAATTGCAGTAAAAAAAAAAAAAAAAAAAAAAAGATAAAACATGCATGGATGGATGGGTGGATCTCATCTCTGTTCTTTTATGGGAAAATGAGTGGATGTGCTTTTGATTTACCTCTCCACCTGTTTACGACACAACGTGTGACTTGAAGGTCATCCTGGGGCTGCTCATGGTTTAGGACTGGGTTAAAGAATTGATTTTTTTTTATCAGCCAAGCTTCCACTGAAGCCCAGTGAATGTCTTTGAAAGAAAACTTTGCACTATGTTTTTCTGTCACCAACTTTTCTACTTATTTACTTTTATTCCCTGGCCTGAAAAAACTGCTTCATATTATTTTTCATACTCAATGTACTGTATATGTTATTTGCACTTTTTATTCTTTCATATTCTTCTAATGGCACTCAGAGATCAATTTATCTCATTCTACAACTGTTTGAATTCTCTGATTTACAAAAACAAAAGGAAAAATATATTGCGATTTTTATTATTAAGTGAGTGTGGAAGGTGTGGGTTTGATTCCCAGTTGCTGCAGGAGGGTGTCCAATGCAAAAACTGCAAGTTGGAATGACTTGGCAACCCCTGTAAAAAAAATAAAAAATAAAAATATATAAATAAAACTGTTATTATTAATATTATTCCACCTTTCAAACATCCTCATAGAATGCAGTCCTGTTGCGTTGAATATGTCCAGTGTGTCCATCCATATGAGTGTGTACACACACACACACACACACACTCACGCAGGGGCGAAACGAGTACTCCGAGTTCCTTCCTGTCCTTTGAGGGCGTGGACCTCATCAATGAAAAAAAAAAAAAGAGAGAAGCGGTGGACACTCGATTGGTGGAGACTTTGATTGACAGCAGCAGCGGACCAATCAGGTGGCTCCTCTGCAGAATCGTCGTTTTTTTCCGCCGGTTCTAGAAAACCAACCACGAGTTGTGGTGCTGTGGGAGAATCCATCTTGAAGAGAGCTCTCCGGTTGTGTGTGACCAGTAAGCAGGTTTTTTTTTGTACTTCCTTATTCTGGTTTTTTCCCCCCGTTAGATTGTCACGTAAGTAGCCCGATTCTTGTAGGTTCTTTATCTCCGCAGCTGTTCGTCTGGGTGTGGATTTGAAAGGGGGGGAGGGGAGGGGGGTGGGAGAGAAAAGTGTGTGATCGTGAAATTGCAAGGCCCGTACGGCGATGTGAACGCTTTACAATTACGTAACGAGCGGATTCCAGTCGCTCTCCCCGGGTTTGGTTTATCAGCGGCCACCACATGGCCACAAACATTCGTAATCTCCTCCGTTGGGTAGACATGTACTTCAACATGTCGCTGGCTTGCCGCGGCTGTTCTAGTAAACGATACCCGGTTGCCATTTCCCGGCACTGGGCAGCGGCGGCTGCCGCTAATGTATGGATCGTGCCGGGGCAAAATGGTGGGAAAAGCACGTATTGGCATGGCGTAAATGGCGAAGCATGTATGATCGCTTATATAACCACCGGTGATTTCACGACTCGGGTGACTCGGGTGTTTTATTATTCTTTTTTTTTCTCTCTCTCTTTCTTTCTTTCTCCTCTTATGTTGCATCAGGTCTAATCGTTCGAAAATGTCTGAGGCTGAGCAACAGTACATGGAAACGTCGGAAAACGGCCACGAAGCCGACGATGACTATAACGGAGCCGGCCTCGCCGACGAGGGGAACGACGGCAGCGCCATCAACGAGTGCGGGGAGGGAGAAGCGGAGGGAGAGGGAGAGGGAGAGGGAGAGGGCGCGGGGCCCGACGCTGACGCCGACGCCGACGCCGACGGAGACTCGCAGAACGGCGGCACCGAGGGCGGACAGATCGACGCCAGCAAAGGCGAGGAGGACGCGGGGTGAGTGCACACGACCACACCGGAATGGAAACCACGATCGGAGCTGCCGGTTTGCCGTGTTCTCTTTGTTTCAACCGGCCTTTTGTTGGCGCCATGTGCATGGCGGAGGGAGGGAGAGAGAGAGAGAGAGAGAGAGGGGGGGGGGATGGGCGCTCCAGCGGGGATTAAATGTAACGCGTTTTGGTTTATGAAAGGAGGAGAAACGGTGGTGGTGGTGGGGGGGAGAGAAAATGAGCGAGAGGGAGGTGGTGCTCTTGTGTCGAGGTTTTCAGTTTATCGTGTTTAAAGAATCTCGAGGCTCTCGCGGCTGCAGGCTGCCCCCTATGCCACTGGGTCAACAGATGTTCGGGAACAGTGTGTACATAGTGTATATTTACCCCCCCCCCTACCCCTGCCGGGCGCCACCCCCACCTCCACAATATGAAGCCTGTAGGAGAGCTGCTGCCTGGGCCGCTCAAAATGTCTCTTCCTCTCGCTCTCTGTGCTTCAGGAAAATGTTCGTCGGTGGTCTCAGCTGGGACACCAGCAAGAAGGATCTCAAAGATTACTTCTCTAAATTTGGCGAGGTGACGGACTGCACCATTAAGATGGACCAGCAGACGGGCCGGTCAAGAGGCTTCGGCTTCATTCTCTTCAAAGATGCTGCCAGCGTAGACAAGGTAAGTGGGGAGTGGCGTTTTTGAGGTTCGGCGGTCCGCCGTCTTTCCAAAGATTGGTGAATTCCATTCTTCCTGATGTCCGTTTCCCAAACCAGGTTCTTGAGCAGAAGGAGCACAGGCTAGATGGCAGACAGATTGACCCTAAGAAAGCTATGGCCATGAAGAAGGATCCCGTGAAGAAAATCTTTGTCGGAGGCCTTAACCCTGACACTTCGAAGGAAGTCATTCAGGAGTATTTTGCGACTTATGGAGAGGTACTGCCTTCAACAAACTGACCGGTTACCCAAGAGGCTATTGAGTGTGAAATGTTGACCGCTTTGCGCTTTCCTCTTTGGTAGATTGAGACCATCGAGCTCCCACAGGATCCAAAGACGGAGAAGAGGAGGGGGTTCGTATTCATCACGTATAAAGACGAAGCTCCTGTCAAGAAGGTTATGGAAAAGAAGTACCATAATGTTGGTGGGAGCAAGGTAAATGCTGAGCACAGATTGGATTTTGGCCGAAATGCGTTTGAATCATGTTTCACACTTTAATGTGTGCGTTTTGTGTATCATTACAGTGTGAGATTAAAATAGCCCAGCCCAAAGAGGTCTACCTGCAGCAGCAGTATGGTGCCCGTGGATATGCAGGACGCGGTAGGGGCCGTGGAGGTGATTACTTTGTGTGTTTGTGTATGCCGGCAGAATCTGCGCTCAATAACGGCTTTAAATGTGTGCATCTGGTCTGCTGGAGGTATATGACGAAGCTCTCGCCTGTTGTTTCTAGGCCAGGGCCAGAACTGGAATCAAGGCTACAACAACTACTGGAACCAGGGATACAACCAGAACTATGGTTATGGACAGCAAGGCGGATACGGATATGGCGGCTATGGCAACTATGACTACTCTGCTGGTTATTACGGCTATGGGGGTGGCTACGATTACAGTAAGCGATAAGTGCCCCCAGGGAAAGATATAAAAAAAAAAAAAAAAGAAAAGAAATGAGCGAAACTTTATTTTCTTGGTCCTCCTTGTTGTACAGAAGAACTCAGTCCCTTTTTCTCTTGTCCTCCAGACCAGGGCAATACAAGCTATGGGAAAACTCCAAGACGTGGAGGCCACCAGACTAGCTACAAGCCATACTGATCACACATAGCGCAGGTATGCATTTTTGCATCATCCGTGGTAGTATGAGAACATAGCTGTAACCATTAGTGCCTTTTGACCCCAACAATCTTTCATCTACTCTAAATCCATTCAAGCATTGTGGTGGGGTTAGGGTAGGTCGTGTTGTGGGGTCTGTGACCATTCGAGATGGATTCATTCCACCTGTCAGCCATCTTAAGATGCATCTTTGCTAAGACTTACTTGATCAGTAAGGATCGAGTTGGTGGTGGTTGAGAACAGAAATAAGGGTCGTTTCACCTTTCACTGGGGTGCTAGGTGTGCTAGCTAGCGGTCGTGTTCCTCCTTCCCCCCCCTTCCCCTCCTCCCCCTCCCCCCCCTCCGCCCTCAAAGTGTGTCTGTCCATTCACTGACGTGTCAAACTCATTCATGCACCTGTCTTGTCTGTGTGTAACTGCATGCCACGTTTGGTTTATTCTCAGTAACGTTAAGCACCGTGTTTTTCTCTTAAGGTCTAAAGTAAATAAGAAAAAGAGATCCATGGTCTGACCACAGCGAACATGGGCTCTGGCTTTTCCTTTGGAGTTGGCAGAAATTTGGACTCATGCTCCATTTGTACAGATCAAGTGAGGAACTGGGGAAGCAAATGTCACTTTTCCACTTTTTATTTTATATTGTTTTGTGTCCATTTACATTTCCAGTGATGGAAGTGTTATTTTTACTGTACTTTTTGGTACCTTTTTGAATCTAATGTATTGTATGGTTGTATTTTTACATGTCTACTGGATTTTTGAGCAGAAGCAAGAGCTTTTAAAGCTCATAAATAAAACGATTTAGCTTTTTTTTTTTCTTTTTTTTTTTTTTTCTCCTTTTGGTGTTTCTAGATCTTTAGTTATTTTCTCCCATGCTGAGTGTTGGATGCGAGTTGCATGGCTTCAGATGTGGGGTGAGGTAAATAAGGGATTTAAACTAATCAAAGGTTCTTTGTAAGCGTGTCAAATGAATGTTTGCAGATGGCCTCGTAGACGAAGACAACCAGCATTTTTTTGTTTCATTTTTTTTGTTTGTTTGTTTGTTTGTTTGTTTGTTTTGTTTCTTTTTGGCTTTTAAGGAAATTCTTCCCCCATCTTGTCTGCAATTTTAAGTGGCTTTACTAGTGTAATTCAACTGAACGCAAGCCTGTTAATGTAAGAGGGTACCCCCTCTCTCACTGGAAACTCATTCCTCTAGTGTCTTGGGCAAATTGGTAGAAATAAACTTTTGGTTTATATTACAAATGGATCTTTTTGTTATTATTTGTAAAGATAATGTTAAATGTTTTGTACTGTTAAATGGCTTGCTTGTTTTGTCATCAAGTAATGTTAACATCTCTACGGATGCCTCTTTGGGAAGCTGTGGGCGAAGGCTTCACTGCCTGCAGGATAACTGGCTGAGTGTTAATACCCACCCCACTAGATGTGAAACTGCAATACTTGAGGTCATTTTAATGATTGTGTCCAGGAGTTAAAAGAATGTGGTCCGGTAAGTGATTAACTCCACCATAATGTGTCTCAACATTACAGAGCCAATCAGTATTAAGGGGAGGCAGGTTACATGAGTGTTTGCTGTTGGTGGGTTAAAAGGAAAAAAAAGATGAGGTCAAACATGTAAACAGTTTATTCGGTCTTTGGTACAACTGTGAGGGTTAATTAACATTTTAGTGTGTGATTTCACAAGAGACTGTGCTGTAGTTGGCATCAGTTGAATTGTTTCCACCCAATTGGCCCGTTGTCATCCGAGAGAGTTGCTGGATCTTCCAACTTGATTTAATCTGGCACACATCTGGGGGGGGTGGGCAGATATAATAACATTTAACTTTCAGGGTGTTTCAGGACTATTATCTAAAACTCACTGTCCCCACTTTGTCCCTAAATTAAATCAAGATAGATGAGATGAAGAGAAACCATAGCTATGACCCATTTAATAAACAAAGGAAGGAATCCTCTGTGATCAATACCGGCTGGAGAGAGACGACACGTTCTGCTGAGTGGAGTGAACTTGTTTGATCTGCTGGAGCCTCAAGGATATCTCATATCTCTACCTCTGAACTTGATGAATGTGACCACCTGACAATGTCTGATGCAATTAAAGGTTTTCTACAGGTTTAACAAACCTTAGATGTCTTCCTTTTCCAGTCTGAGATCATTGGCTGTCATGTCTGTGAAAACAAGCAACCCGGAATAGTCTGTTCACGCTCAATATAGGAACGGTTGAGATCAACAAGTTCAGTGTGTTACACAGAACGCAACAGGATTTTGTGTATCGACTACATAACTTGAGTTAATGCAGCGAACCTGTAAGTATGCGGTCGATACACTGCACCACCAGCTCCGCATCCTCCGAGCTGAAACACATCGGAGGCTTAAACTTCAGGACACTTTCCCAGGGGCCGTCAGTACTGACACAGATCTGATGGTCCATCTTCAGCCTAAGTTTAGGGGGACATAAACGTGAGCACGTATTCCATATGTATCGGAAGGAAGGGAAGCTCAATATTGGTCCGCACCTTTTTACCACCCACGCTGCTGTTTTGGTAGCCGGAGTTCTCTTCTCTCTGTCTGTGACCAGCTCGATTCCCACAAACAGCCCAACTCCTCTGAATTCGAGGACAAATGTGAGATAATAGTGGAGCTTTATTAATATTAGGACAATGTGCACATGTCTAGTAAAAATGTGCAGCCAACAGTTTTACAAGGTAATGTAAAAAATAATTAGAATTTCAGAGTACTGATCATATAAACATGGTAAAGTATGAGCTGATTAGGAATATTTCACAAATGATATATCAATGTTTCATAAGATGAAGCCCTCTGCTAAATATGCCTTCAAAATACTTTTTTTTTTGGTTTGTTTTTCTGAGAAGTACTGGCCAATTGGCAAAGCATTGCATACCTATCCTTACATGTGTTTTTGATCATACCCCAGACAAAAGTAATTCATTTCTGGGAGTTTTGCTGAGATCAAGAATCGAATAGACAACTAGCATAATTATCTTACTAAAAGTTGTCTGACCAAAACAGTAGAAAATGAGAATTAAGCTATACATATGTCATGAAAGGGGTTTAATCAATCTAAACATCTGTGGGGACGTTTCAATGGGGTGAAAGAGGCCTGTAAATAATGTACGTAACGACAGTAGACTGCTGATATTAATTTATTTGTTTGGCTGATTTAAAGTGACTCTTGTCATTGAACCCAGAACTGAATATGTTTAGTATTATTCTGACTTGCTTCACTTTGGAAGCACTGCTCACAGCATCCTTACCGAACATCTCCAATGATTTCATGCCGCGTTTGTAGGTTGGTCAACAAATCTTTTAGATGTGCGCCCACTCTGGTGGCGTTTCCTCTGAGGTCCTCCTCCTCGATCACATCAAGGACCGCCAGGCCGATTGCACAGGACACTGGATTCCCTCCGAACTGCACGAGGATGGTTAAGAAAACATACAGCAACAACACTGGTTGTATAATCGCAACACATTGAAGAGTGACTGAATCCCTTTCAGTTAACAAAGTTAAACCTAATTCCACATTAGTCCAGTTCATATTTTGTGTTACTCACCTCACACTTTTTAATGTATAAATGTGTCATTATTCGATTAATTTCAATATTTACTATACGGGTGAGCAAATCCTCCAAATAAAAATGTGCACAGTAGTTACCGTATTAAAGTACTCCACGCCATTGGCTGTGAAAGCTCCTGCTATCTCTGCAGTAGTTGCCACACATGCCAGGGGATGCCCGTTGCCCATTGGTTTGCCCATCGTGACAATGTCAGGACAGAAATCTCCCTGAAGCTGAAAAGCCCAAAAGTGACTCCCCACACGTCCAAAACCAGTCTGCACCTCATCTGCCACAAAGACGCCGCCAGCAGCACGGACGTACCTGCGGAGAGAGCGATGCACCATGACAATGCTGTGTGCATAAGGCTGGACAAATTGAAAAAACAAGTAAAAAGGTGAATCCCAACTCTGCAACTTTTGCAGAGTATCCCTGAGGTAGAATGATTTGTCCTCCAACGCTGGGCAAGGATTCAGCGAAGAATGCACAGATCTATGGGAAAAAAGTTTGATTTGTTACATTTCTCTTTTAGTATGCCTGATAGTAAGTTTTCTGACAGCAGCAGGGATAACCATGCCTTGCGGCCTTTCCCCTGCACTTCGTCTATCAGGTCTTTCACTTTATCAGCGTAGGCTTGGCCCGGGTTGGGATGATCTTCTCTGTAGGTGCCACGGTAGGTGTCCGGTAAGGGTGCCTGTGAAATTAAAACACATTCTTTCAAATAAGCAGCAGGTAACTGCTATCCAGGAGTTGGTGTGAATATGGCAGCTTAAATTTACAAACCACATGAACCCATTTTTTCTGTCCTGCGAGTTTCCGGAACTTGTAAGGACTAATGTCGATGAGGGACATTAGATGCCCATGGTATGCACTGGCACAGAGGGAGAATTTGTTGTAATTTACAAGCACGGTGTAGCCGGAGGGTACTCCTGCTGTACCAGAACGGGACACTTACTGATCCAGCACAATGACGTCTCGATGCTGGGTGTACTGCTGTGCCAAACGTAAGGCAAGGTCATTGGCCTCTGAACTGTGACACAAACCAGATACGAAGTCACACGGTTGCTCCTTCTGGAGAACTTCCATGTGGGTTGCAGTGGTGTAAAACAAAGCAACTCACCCAGAGTTGACAAAATAGAAAACACACAGTTTGTCTGGCAGGGTGGAGGCCAGGCGATCTGCATACAGGACCACGTTGTCATGCAGGAATCTGGTGTTGGTGTTCAGGAGCTCCATTTGTGCTGCTGCAGCCTTTGTAACGCTGGGATGACAATGACCCACTGTAGAAAACAGAATCCACTAATGAAAAGCTGTTGCCACTAGGTGGCAGGAGCTCGTCATGACAGTGTTTTATTAGTTGATTATAAAAAGTGTACTATGAACTGAATAATAAACAGCTTACCATGGTGGACGTTACTGATGCAATCCAAATACCGTTTGCCGTTTTCGTCGAACAGATATTGCCCCCTGGCTCTGAGTATCTTCACAGGGTCCTCGGAATAAAACAGTTTGCACGATTGCCTGTGTGCGTATAAAAAAAAGACGTGTCAACACACCGGAAGCTTAAAAGAAGAGAATACCAACATACTTAATTATACATACCCGATCAACTTCTTCCTCATAGCGAAGGTTTCTTCCTTTTTAAGTTTTTCTAGTGCCATTCTGCCTTCAGTGTAAACTTGACAGTTGCTACTGAGGTTAAAAACAGAAGTCGAAGGAAACTTGGATAAATCCTGCTGCACTCCCTGCCCAGCTCCGCTATAATACGCCCCCCCCCCCACACACACACACACACACACACGCATGCGTCAGTCACATGACCACTTCTAACTCGTCAATATTCACAAACATGTATTATATATATTTTTGTATATCTTGCTACTATAAGTAGTTGGAATATGTGAATAGTACAGAAAATATGAGTGTACGATAATATTATCTACTATGACAAGAAGTCTGCCTTTTGCTTTATCTGGCCTGTTCTAACTGTGGGAGTGTCAATAAGGTAAAGACGTGTGAAATTTGCGTGAACATACTTGTTTTGTCTTAACCTGACGTTAAAAATACTTATATAAACACTCCGAAATAAAAGGTATAGGCGAAAGAAGTAGTCGATGGTTTCTTCAATCTTTAAAAAGCAAGGGTTGTACATTAACCCCCACCCATTATGGTATCGCCCAAAGGCTATATATACTGCGTTAATCTGCCGTCTATCCGGTTCGCTCGCTGTGCAGCTTCGGTTGCTAAGGAAACGCTGAATGCAGGTAATACATCAGGACAGCTGTAGCATGCTAGCTGCAGACAGGCTGCGTGACCGAGCTAACGCCACAAGTCATTCAGATGTGCACCGTGGGGCCACGCTCGTCTTCTTTACGGACCAGTCCACTATTTGTCTTTCCTGGACGAATAATGGCCACGGCCGTCTGCGGTGACACACCAGCGGCCGGCAGCAGATAGGACGAGATGACGCTCGTAGTTGTACTTGGTGTACTTGTTATCCTATCGGCGAGCTAACATCACCGGCTAGTCACTCCGTACTTCACGGGGCTGCATCGTGTTGCTGAGCTAGCTCACGATTTGCTAGATGAAGTCAGTATGTAACTTAGCCATCCTTTCACCTGCTTTTTGGAGGTTTTTTTTTAACATTTTTATTTACGTTTTGCACTGTCACTGACACAGCAGCCTCACAGCTACACATCGGTGATAGCGGGTTTTTGCAGACGATCACAGACGGGGTTTTTCCCCCCTCCCTAGTTAGAGCAATCTGCGCAACAACGTCTATAAGCTGCTTGTTGGGTCGGACGGTCAGTGAAGTATCCTCAGGTCATAAGTAGGTAATTACCTAATAACCTCCATCAGTGCGTTTCACTTGTCATGCCTTGCTTGTTGATTGAAAGCATCATCCAGTCGTATTATAATTTTGCCCAGGCCTTCCTAAAAATGTGTAGTTAGTGTTTTTGTGTGTGTGTGTGCGTATGTGTGTTAGCTGGCCATTTGACAGCATTGCTTTTAATCACACTTGGATGTCAGAGGTTTCAAACGGTGGCTGCCACTACAAGTTGAGTTTTGGCCTCTGAAGTAGCTTGTCTGCTGGCATGTGGAACAAGGCTAGCAATGTAGCACCATGATTGCCACAAGGAAGAAGGCCCCAAAGGCCACTTCTCACTGCAAGTCCTGAAACAAAGTCTCTGCAATGAGTTTGATTTCAGATATTGTTAATTTGTTTACTTGTGACTAAGGAACATATCTGGAAGATGATGCATGCTATGTTGTAATATTTGTGTCTGTTTCAGCTTTAAATGCACTTCAGCCTTTGCACTTTTCAACAACAGTGCAAAGGCTACAGGGCCATGTTCCATTTTCACACAGCAGACAGGTCTGGGATTGTGCGGTGTCTTTTATTTTATGTTCAATTTTGAGATGTACATATCTCTGCTGTGACAATGAGCAGGGTGATCTCCAGAGATTTCCGGGAATCACTAACTTTGAAACTTAAAAGTTATGTGTGTGTGTGTATGTCTGTGTGCGTGCATACAAAGAAAATACCCTCGGTATGTGTTTTTATTGAAATGCACAGACGACTGTCGCGTGGCCTACTGATCTCGGGCTGTATTGCCATTTTGGATTTGCCTCAGTCATATAAGTCCTTGAGACCTGGTCTCTGTTCTTTTGTCCCTGTTGCAAAGATACTATGGCATGCTTCCAACCCCTTTCCCATTCATTTTTCACACACTTCCCCCATCCTTTCCCTTTTAGGCTCTCCCTCCCCCTTCCCTCTTCACTACTTTCACCTCCTGTCATTTGAGTTTATTGGGCCTGGCTGACTTGATTGCATTTGTATTGCCCCAGAGGTTTTTTTTGTGTTTTTTTTTTTTTTCCCCCGACAGATATAAGCAGCATTCCCTTTGAAATGACAAAAGTTCATGTTTGAAGTACCAGTAAAAACATTGTTCACTTCACATAGTGAAATGAGAAGTGCTTCTTTGTTCAATCTCCTTGTATGTTCTTTGGCTTTGTGAACATAAACATGTTTTTCATGCATGAATGAGGCAGCCTATGGATCCCATGCCTGGGTCACATATAGAAAATATGTGCTCGGTGTGGAGACATTATCTTTTCCACAGACCAACTACAATAACCAATAACATTTTGAACTTTTTATTCGCAGATTTGACTCTTTCAAAGAGTCACATGTTGAAAAATTGCAGACTTCCATTTGTGCAATATCCAAACTGCTGAATTCAAATTTCACTTGGTCACCAACGTTGTTTAATTCAGATCTGTTATTGCCTGTCCTCGTAGGTCTCATGGAGATTATGGTGGCATAGTGAGAAAGCTGGTCCGTCTGGCTGGTTGAGGTGTGGAGGGGACACCGCAAACCACGCCAGGATTCGTACGGATACAGTTCACTTCACACTGCAGGTCTCCTCGTCTACATGCCTCCCCTTGAAACAGAGCTACAACTATGGTGACACTTATCACAGAGCAGCTCCGCAAGCAGAGTCTGGAAGAACCGTACCACAAGTCTTTCTCATTCAATGTGAATGTGGTGAGTTTGATACCAAAGTTTATTAATCGAGCTGTTCTGTATTATTTCAATACAGTTATGTTGGTTCTGTATTTGAATTTCGGTTATGATATTTGTTACAGTCATTGCCTGCAGTGGGCTCCAGCCCCACTGTCTCATGGAGTGGTTGTAGAACACCACAAGGCAAGTTCACTGAATCAAGAACTTCATTTGCACCAAGCAGGAAACCCTGTCTCATGTCTCTTTTTTTTATTTATTTTTTTTATTTTCAGAGTCCAGCTCAGCGGCACACCTTCCACCCAAAACGGGTGTTTTGGATGACTCGTCTGGACGAGACTCGATATGGCCTCATTCACACTCTGCAGACCATTTCCAGGATTCCGAGGCTCCTTGTAAAGATAAAACTTTCGAGAGCTCCCCTCCGCCGCCACCTTCAAAGCGCCACTGCCGGTCCCTCTCTGTTCCAGAGGATCTGTCTCGATGCCGGTCCACCTGGCACCCCAGTGCATCGAAGGTTTGGACACCTGTCAAACGCACCTGTCATAGTGGGGGAGTCTCCAGTTCCGGCTCTGGAGCCAGCTCTTTGCCACTTTGTGGTCCCAGCTGCTCCTTCACTTCTTCCTCCATACACTCATCTTCCAGCCCGACCTTCTTCAGCTTAGCGCTGTCATCCGACTCCCCTTTATCGTGGGGTTTCCCTTGGGACCCCAGCGACACACTGAAAGGAGCCTGCTCTGGCTCGTTTGCTACTCCTTCCTCCTGCTCCTCATCACCAGCCCCACTGGTTCCTCACTCACTGCTGCAGCGCCGCTTCTCTCTCTCCCCCGTGCTGATTCAGAATGCCTCCGGGATGCCCTTGCCCCCTCAGCCCTCCCTGGCTTCAGTTTTGACTTATGGCTGCTCTGGCCTGGAGCATCCAGCTGTGTGTCAGTCTCCCACCTCAGCCTGTAGTACGCCATCCTCCTCGAGACGCGGCCTACACCCTGCACTGCCACGATGCCACTCACAACCCAGCGACATGCGCAAGCCTCGGTTGAAGAGGCGCCACGACCCAGACATTCTGCCCTGCCCCAGGCCGGGTCTGGACTTCAGTAAAATGACACAGGTGGGTTTGTAGTAAGTCATGCACCAGGCGTGATGTGTGTATTAACGTTTTCCTGATTCAGTCATGAGTCTCCCGTCACTGCATCTTTCCTCTTTTCTGAAAATAAGCTTTCAAATTCAGAAATGACTCATGTTTATGAGACTGTGCTGATAAATAAGCCTTCGCTTATTTTGCCTGAGTGTCACATCGCCATGGCTGGTTAGGTAGGAACCAAGTTGCATATGTTCCTGCTGTTTGCTCTTCTTGGGTAATTTGATGCGTCGTCAAGCAAGTTCGGTGGAAATAATTTTTTTGAAATTACAGATGCACCTTTGTCTCCATAGTGAAATCAACATGTGCGACATGCATGTTTCAAGAGACTGCCGATCTGTGATAAACTATTTTCATGCTCTAGAACGTTACATATTTGGCCTAAATGGTGGTGAATGAGAGCACTGTGATAAATTCGGGCCAAGAGGAAGAGCGTGGCTATTTAAAGGAACAGATCTCAAAGCATAGATAATAACATCGTAAATGTTTCTATTGATCACAAATGAATTCATTATAATTGTCCGTTCACCTGATAACTTGCAGCCTAATGCATGCACAGTCGGTGCAAAGTCTTGTTCATTGCAGGTCCGTGTCCTCCCCTGAGTCTCTCTGGATTTACCTCCAAAAAAACATTTTGCTCTTTCAGCAGCTGTTAACAGACGAGCGAAATTTCATTAAAGCTGGTTGTGGATCTTCTTTTTTTAACTTGTTGCATCCCCCCCCCCCCCGAATCTGTGCAGATGAGTAACCACGAGGGCTCGGTGGGTGTGATCGTCCCTGCGTCTTCCCAGGCGGAGCGCCGCTCGGCCTTCTCCCCCGCCGAGTTCCTGGGACGGGCCAGCATCGGACCACTGAGCGAAAGCGAGGAAGAGGACGAGGAGGAAGGGGACTTAAAGAGGACTGTAAACGACGGACAGAAGATTGTCTTTGAAAGGGACTGTACCGAATTGGACTTGAATCTCATCGAAGAGAACTGACCACTCCTGCATCCATAACCCCGTTAAGCACACGTGTAAGGCTTTGCGCTCCCTCCCGCAGAGTCCCGAGGCACATGTTCAGAGTTCATGAGTAAGAACCAATCAAGTAGGAGCTAGTATCAAAATACATTGCTATGATTGTAACACTTGAGCTAGTTCACCCTTCAGCAATCCACAAGAAAAAGAAAAAAAACCGAAAGAAAAATCCAGTGCCTGCCTGTTCAGCACTCCTTGGGGAAATGTGCATGAGAAAATAAGCAAGTTCCCATGAGCAAACAGGTCATATTTGATATTAACAGGAGTCTTAATTAGCATTGGTTTGCATCTTGATAGTCTTACATATCATCCAACACCTCTATATATGAGAATAAGCAGAATGTTCCTACTCTTTTCTATTTTCATGCTGTACACTGAAAGCCAATAGTTGCAAAAGAGGCGAACGATCACTTCTCTGCACCAACAGGCGCACGACGCCGCTTGTGTTCGAGTCTGTAGATGTGAGCTGCTGTTGGGGGGGGGGTGAAAAGTTGCCATATGCATGCAACACGACATCGGAGGAGCTGAGAAAAGCCTTTGAATCTACATTCAAATTGTGCTTTGGGTTTTCCAGGACACATTCCAGGATTATCTGTACTTGCTGAAGTCCTTCAGCTCTTTAAGTGCTGGTGTCCAGTTCTGTCCTCCTGAACTCCTGGCCTGGCTGATCGAAGCCCTCCGGCTCCACATCAACAGGTTGTTTTTAGCTTTCTGCAGAGCTTTGCAACAGGCCTTAAATTTGTATTGTTGCTGTCAGAGCACCAACATGTCAAATCCATACGGGGCAGCAGCTCTGAAGACACTTTTACTGCTGTCAGTGATTCAACCGTCTCCTTTTGGGGGGGGGGCCTGCATCGTTAATGGGACGCTGTTCCTAACTATAAAACTTCCCTAATTGTTTGAACGTTAGCACATCTGGTCCACAGTAATACTGATGATACTGTTAACTGACCATGCCTTAAGATACAGAGTTCCTGCTCCTCTGCTCTTTTCTCTTCACAGCCAGACATTTTTGCAATCCTCATTCGCACTGATTCAGATATTTTTCGAACATGGGCTACAATACTACGATAGTCCGTTGAATAGCTAAATCAGTGCTGCAGCGTGACGCTGCATCGCACAACGTAACGTGGTTAGAGTGAGCAAGCACGTCCAGCCATTCCTGCGAGTGTTTGCAACAACAGCGCCGGTCATGCCGATGGTTTGGTGGCCTTCAAGAAATGATTTTCTTTTCATGTTTTCAGATGGAATTAAACCTGTTGCACAATTTATGTACAAATGAAATTTAATAGAATTATTTTTTTTTCCAAAAAAGCATCCTGGCTTACTTTTTATAAACTGTACTGGGTTGTGAAAACGTGTCCTGTTGTCATTTCTCATGCAAAGTTAGAATGTATGAGTTTTTATTTTTTTGTTTCTTCTTGTGTGCACACAGAGGGGGAGCATAAATGTGTGTGCAGAGAAATTATGTATCCTGCAATTTTCATACAAAAACTAAGTTGTAGTGGGAATATGCACAAAAGGATATGAAAAACCTACAATAATTATTTTCTCACAGTCACCAACAAACATGTTTACAGTAGAATGTGTTGTATGTGAGGACCCTGACACAACTGAGGAAATCTGGTAAAATGAAACAGATTTCATGAAATGATTAATGACCAATCATCAAATAGATTATTATTCATAAACACTGTACATGAAAGCCTTTTAACTCCTCACCACCTGGAACTATAATGATTTATGTGACATTTAATGAGTTATCACAATAGACTTGAAGAACTTTATTAATGCCAATTGTTGTTTCTTTTGCAGTGTTGTGCCACACGGAACAGAACAAAATCTATATAGAAATAGAATGGAAAGTTAAAATATCAAGAGAGGATGAAAAAAATCAATAAGTAAATTAAAATATTCATATGTACAATACTTAGCAGTGACTGATATAAGCATGGGATTTGACGGAAAACCTAAATTTACAAAGAGGAGTTTTACAGTGTTGTTGCCACAGGAAGGGAGGATAAATGAAGAATCTGTGACTCTACTGCACTTTGGAGGCATGAGTTCAGATGAAGTTTCTTCTGCTGCTGACCAGGACATCACGAGGGGGAGTGAAAGACATTGCTCAGGGTGGACCTCAGAGACTCCATCTATCCATCTCCACCCCCACCACATTGCTGGCCTTCCTGATTAGAATCATCTATCTTCTGTATTGTTTCACCCATCTTGTTGGAGGGGGGGCCCGGAGCCACCGTACATTTACTTTGAATTGTGTTATCTAATCCATCCATGAAGTAGAAATAGAAAGAAAAAAAACCAAAACAAAGACAAAAACTTTTTTATGGCACACGTTTGTCTCCTCCATCTTAGTTTCAGACTTTTTGCGAGTGTGTTAAATCGTGAAAGCAAGTGTGATCAGAAGTTTCCCCAGTGGGTACAAGTTTCGGACTTGTTGCCCTGTCATGTCTCGGTGGATCCTCCGTGGACGGGGAGGGCGCTCCTTCCAGTCCGCGGTTGCAGTTTCACGGACCGTCTGACCCCCACGCAGAGCAAAGCCACTTCCTCTTTTGTCTGCTTTCATGGCGATCGGGAGAGAGGGAACACCACGGACACACGCACACTGTCTCAGCACTCCGCAAAGAGTTTATTCGGGGTAAATAATTGACATTTTCCGCGAGATTCGAGCACCGGCGCGCACGTGAGACGCGACCGAACACAATCCCCGGGGTGATTCCAACTCTTGTTGGAGGATAGTTAACATTTTTGGAGCTTGTGGGTGAGATATTTCACATTGTAGCGCCCCTCGCTGATAACAGATCGGTGGAAACGGGCTCCCCCTCCTGCAGCTCTCCCACTCGGCGGCACGCGACTTAACGGCGCTCGCGAGCTAACGGTAGCCGCGCCGTGAGCAGCTCATATAGTTGTTGAAATCGCCCACATCGACCAAACTCCTGCGTTAAAAGAAGCCAAAGAACGCCGAGTACTGTGTGCATTCATTAACGGGCTCTTGTTTGAATTTTTTGCCACTTGTGGTCCTCAAGTGTTTGTTGTTTGGGTTCGCTAGCATCTTCGGCTAGTTAGCTGTTAGCCGCTGTTAGCTTTAGCCTGCGATGGAGAAGTTGTCAGTTTTGAGTGCCTGCAAGTGTGTAACCTCAGTTATATGCATCCGAACGAGTTGTTTGCGAAAAAGGAGAGCAGGAATTCTTCACTACACTTTTCCCAGCGAGTGTTGAGAGTTTAAGCAGCGAGTTAGCTAGTAGCATTGGGAGCTAACTAATTACGGTCACTTTACTACCCTTAGTTTAACAATAAAGTTATCATTATTTAACTTATTTACAGCAGCTACTAACTGTGAAGTATCTGTTTATCAGTAAGGGATGGTTTCACAAGTCTAACGCAAGCTGCATATAAAGTTTGAGACACTTTGAATCGGCAGATTGTGTGAGGGGAATTATCGATGCAAACTGAACTAGTCCTAAAACAAGATTACAAATGTAATAAACTTTGAACAAAACTAAAGGATGGGTATAAAGTTGTCATCTTTATCTTTAAATTGTCAGAATGACAGTATCTCAGTCTGAAGTCATCGTTTGGTTGTTTTGTTTACAGTATAAACTGATTGACAACCTGAGTGGCACAACACACGTCGTTCTCTAGGTGAGTGTCTGTCACCAAACATTTCATCAAGTTTTAACAAGTTCTGGGAGTTAATACCTGAAAATCACTTAACATAAGTTTTAAGGAATGGTGCGATTTGAAGTTAGATGCTTCCTTTATGCATTTCATTTAAAAAAATAAACTCCACACAAACGTCATGCTGTGCAAATTTGCCACGAAGAATGTTTTAAAGCTATAATTCACCCATATTGTTTTTCTTAAAAAGTTTTGATGCAGATCCTTATCTAGTTTTTATTGGTCTGCTAACATGCATGTTTACTTTTATATGTTCATTAATATGTATAGTCGGGGTTTTTTGGGGATTGCTTTTAAACAAAAGTGTGAATTATCTCCCTTCTCTGACTGGACTTTCCGTCTTTTGTGCAGGTGACACTAAGAGGACTTTGTTAAAGGGGCTTTCCTCGCACTCGGATCTGTTCTTCGCTGTCCCAGATTGAGACTAACTGGTCTATGGCTCTGATGGACAAGCACAAACAGGTTAAGCGACAGAGGCTTGACCGTATTTGTGAGGGTGAGAAATGATTCACACACACAAACACTTCAAGTTGAAATGTGAAGAGTCCGCTGCGGTATTCATGTCATTGATGTGCTTGTTTGGAGTTGATATAAACTCATTTTTAAGATTGGCACTACATTCTTAGCTGACCATGTTACATTAACATAACACCTTGCTGCTTTTCTTCTGGCCCGAAATTTGAGTTCCAAGTATCATGATCCATTTAATACTTGACCCTGAGTGTGGGGACCTGGTTTGAATCCCTCGTGCAATTTCTGATTTACTTAGTACTGAATTGTGTAAGGAATATTTTAGTGGGGTTTATTTTTATGTTGTTGTTTTTTTTTTTTTAAGTTATTAGTATGTGGGTATCATTGTGAATACGCCCCCCCCCCCCCCCCCCCCCCTTACCTCAAGTGTTGATCAGCGTTTGCTCTGACCTGATGGAGACCATGGCTCTGTGAATGTGTGCTGTGCAGGATGTGTGCTGCATTTCATACTAGAGATCAGAGAAAACCCGGTGAGGTATATTCTTCTGGGTGTGTGTCAGAGCGAGAGGGGTTTTACTCTGGGATAATGTTGATTGGAGGTGGTGGTGATGATGGAGCTCAGACATAAAGAGGCGCTAAAATGGAGGGAAGTGTCTGGGAGCGTCTCTGGAGACGGGTGAGAGGGAGAGGACAAGGTGAAGGGTCGCGGCCGGCTGCAGGGAAACGGGCCAGCTGTCTCTTTAAAAAACGACAACAGCTCAAACCGCCTCCGGCCTGCGCGGCTCCGGCTATGCTAATGAGGTTAGTGCTGGTTGGCCGGCTCTGAATGGCGCCGCCCGTGATTGGCTGGCGGCCGTGGGGGAGGGGCTGGGCGTGGATGACAGCTGGGATCGAGTCGGCCAAGAGCAGGCTGGCGAGAGAGGGAGGAAAAAAAAGAGCGAGGGAGAGAGAGAGGAAGACAGGCTGACACACTTCATAATGCAAGGTTAGGCCCGGTGCTCGTGTGCGTGTTTTTTTTTTCTTTTTACATTTCTATTTCTGTGTATGTTTGGATGTGTGCGCGCGGTGTGTGAGAGCGGCCGGCGGCTCGGGTGTGGTGCGGCTGGCTGCCTGCAGTTTCCCTTTTATGTTCACCAAGATTGGCGTCGCAGCCGTTGAAGGAACTGAACAACCGTGTGTGTGTGTGTGTGTGTGTGTAGCTGCGTCTGGGTGGAGTACTGCTGCTTGCTGCATTATCATCGCTGGCTGCCCCTCCCCCCTCACCTCTTACTCGAACTACAGCCAGAGGGAGAGCGGAGGGAAGGAGGGAGTGAGGGGAAAAGAAAGGGAGAGGGAGGGAGAATGAATGAATCACTGAATGAATTGTATTGTGTGTGCGGCCATGCTCTTCTCGTAGGCCTTGGGTACTGCCATGTCCCTTTGCTCAAATTACTCTCTGTGTAGGCCTGCTTGGATATATGTTTTTTCAGAGGGGGTCTTTGTCACGGGCCCTCTGGGTTTCCAACATTGTGAGAGACTCTTTGTGCTTTCACCATGTTGCACTAGACACGATAGCATTCTTCAGCTAGCTGCAGTGATTGTACATTCTATAGGAGCTTTATACATATAGCTATTTTTTTTTTGTTTTTTTTTTTGTCCCGTGTGCATTCCCCCCCCCCCCCCCATGTTGGGAAATGCTCAGACGTCAGAGGAAGTGTTCACAAATATTTGCTTTCCACCCTCGACTACCAGCTCCTTTTCCTCCTCGGTAGTCTCACAATTGCGTCCTGCCCACAGCCCGAGTAAATGTTCCAGCTCGTCACACTCCCCCACCGCGCGCGCGCGCGCACACAAACACACAAACACACACACACACACACACACACACACACACACACACACACACACACACACACACACACACACACACACACACACACACACACACACACACACCTGTCACCCAGCAGGGGCCTGATAGTGTGTACTGTGCATATCTGGAGGGAGTCCAAATCTAGAACTGCTGCAGAGATGAGGACAGAGTAGGAAAGGTGTGTGAACCGTTTCAATGATATCACCATGAAGCAATAAGGAAAAATGCCATTCTAAAGGTTTTCCCTCCAGGACGGCTAATCTGGATCATACAGGAGAAATTTGTGTAAATGTGCATTTTTGTTTGTCTGCACAAACAGAAAACGGGGACTCCTCATGTCTGAGAATTTAGGTCATGACTCGAACCCCCACCATCTCCTCCCATACACCCCGCACTTTTCTCCACCCCTCCCCCCCCAGCCGCCATACTCCATCACCTCTTCTTATGCCCCCCCCCCCCCCTCCTCTGTGCATGTCCGCTGCTGATACAGTAGGGAGGTCAAGTTCCTAGATCAACACTAAACCAAACGTCTCCCGCTCATTCATGGCCGTCTGAGCTCCCCCACCTCCGAGGTGCCGAGCACAACAGGGATGGACCTGTGTGCATATTAGTTACATGGTTTCCTAAACGAGCTCCAGTTTATCACCAAATAGGCCAGAATACTGGACGCTCTCCATGCGCCAGCAGAGATTTGATTACACGTTACTTTTGTATCACTCGTCGCGCACATCATCAGAGTCGTACCCCTCAGGCTGCTTTTAGATGTGTTGGAAAATAGGGGAAGTCAATAAAGTCTGACTTATTGTCTAAGAAGTGTCATGTTTAGCCATATGCGTTAATGGAATTTTATGTCCGTGCAGTCAGACGTAGGAAACGGTCGAGTGACTAACGTCCAGGTATAATTTATTGTCTTTGAAATGCACGCGCTTCATAGCCGTGCACCCCGAGTGTCCTCAACAAACGGTCTGCAGCCTGAACCCACGCCTCCAATGTGTTCTGCTCTGTAGTTTTATTGCACGCTCGTTACTGACCGGTGTTTCCTCCTGCTGTACTCAGGTATCCGACCCCCCATCCTCAATGGGCCCATGCACCCGCGGCCCCTGGTGGCTCTGCTGGACGGGCGTGACTGTACTGTGGAGATGCCCATCCTCAAAGATGTGGCCACCGTGGCTTTCTGCGACGCCCAGTCCACACAAGAGATTCACGAGAAGGTAGGCGAGAAACACCGACATGCACCATGGCACAACTCTTATGAGTTTGTTCTATGAAAGAACTACATCTTGTTTTGTTTTGTTCAGTTAATGACTGCTTTTATTCGTATGTTTTTCTATATTGAGCATTATTTCAAACATGAGCACTTCTGTCACTTCTTGTCTTCCTGCTATAAATGAGGTATGGGGGGGCAGGGGGTGGTCTGCTTGCTGTAAACAGCCAAGAGTTGTTTACTAGAGTTTGCCTAGAATTAAGATACACAGCATTCATTCAGGATCTTCTGTCATTTCTACGTTAACACATGAAACTGTTGTGTCCTCACGCCCAGCTGCATCCTTTATTAAAATGGAGCCTGAATAGTAATATCGATCATCAGCAATCTTGTCAGTGGTTTATGTGATAGTTTGGTGTCAATGGATTCAACAGTCTCACAGGGGAGAACGTGCAAACTTGTCACCACTTGGATTAATTCGACTTGATGCTTCACAGCTCAGCGGAGGCCAAAATCTAGCTTTATACACACATGCTTGTGAAATGTACGTACGTACTTGTACATGTAAAGGTAAAATGTTATGAAGCTTCAGATTTAGTATTCACCTCACTCTGAGTAGGTTTTGAAAAAGAACGTGGCAACGGAGTCTACCAAAATAATTTTCACAGCACTTTATCTGTAATACAGTGGAAACAATATATCACAATGTCCTGTTTTTTTTTTTTTTTTTGTGGATCAGCCTTTAACTTTTTTCTGTTATCCTTGGCAAAGACTCAGTAAACGCTCTCCATCATATAGTCTGTAATCTGTATTTGTCTTTTGCAGGTGTTAAATGAAGCAGTCGCTGCTCTGCTGTACCACACTATCACTCTGTCCAGAGACGACCTGGAAAAGTTTAAAGGCCTACGAGTAATTGTCAGGATCGGCTCCGGCTTTGACAACGTTGACGTCAAAGCAGCTGCCGAACTTGGTGCGTAGATAAACGTAACTTCTCCAAAAGACACAGTTTGCTCGACACAAATGTTTTTAAAGGAGACTGACCGTTCCCTCCTTCCTGCCACCCTTCCAGGTATTGCCGTCTGCAACGTGCCAGCCTCTTCTGTGGAGGAGACAGCCGACACGTCTCTGTGTCTGATCCTCAACCTGTACAGGCGGGTCACCTGGATGCACCAAGCCCTGAGGGAGGGGACCCGTGCCTCCAGCGTGGAGCAGATTAGGGAAGTGGCCGGAGGGGCGGCTCGCATCCGAGGCGAGACACTGGGCATTATCGGGCTCGGTGAGTGTAGAGCTCTGAGTGAAGTTTAAAGTGTTTTAGTGCGTTATCTTTGTGACGCTGCAACAACATACCGCTTCCTGATCAGCTTCCTGCGCAAGAGCAGCTGTTTCTAACCTGCCGTGTCCTGTGATCTTTCAGGGCGCGTTGGTCAAGCGGTGGCTCTGCGGGCCAAGGCGTTTGGTTTCGGCGTGATCTTCTATGACCCGTACCTGCCGGACGGCGTGGAGCGCTCCCTGGGTCTGCAGCGAATGGCCACCCTGCAGGATCTGCTCATCCACTCGGACTGCGTTTCCCTGCACTGCAGCCTCAACGAGCACAACCACCACCTCATCAACGACTTCACCATCAAACAGGTCTGTACAAGCAAAACGGACCTCAGCTTCTACCCACAACTCCCAACATGCGTTTCATACTTTAGTGCCTCCGCGGTCAAACATTTGACCCGGCTTAGGCAGCGTTTCAAACTGTAAGTAGGACAAACGGCACATTAACTGATATTTTTCATAATGCTACTTCTATTGATTTCTCTAGGAGTTAGAATTTCTGTGAAATTAACAGATACAACTGGCAGGGTGGTGTATTTTTACCTGCTTCAGCAGCTTTTTCACAGTTGCATGAAGGATTTAAGATTGCACTTTAAGATCGTATGTTGTTTGTCATAGGTTTTGTTCAAAGTGCAATAAATGTAGCAATCTTCAGAAAGTAACTGAATATGAAGACCTGTCTTGACATCTTTGTACCTTTGCACCAAGCAGATTTTTTTTTTTTTTTTTTTTTAAATGACAAATGATGCAAATCCAAGCCGGTTGTATTTAGTTATAAATTCACAGCCTTTTGAACAAAGCCATTGTCTTCCTGTGTTATAGATGCGTCAAGGAGCCTTCTTGGTGAACACGTCGAGAGGCGGCCTGGTCGATGAAAAAGCACTGGCTCAGGCCCTGAAGGAGGGTCGGATACGAGGAGCCGCCCTGGACGTCCACGAGACGGAACCCTTCAGGTAGCACCGTGGCTCACGGCGGATTGCTATTAAAAAGGGCTTTTGTAGATCCAACAACTCCACAACCGACTAAAGTTTCATCGCTGGCCACCTGAATTTGGCTACGTTTCGATTCTTTGAAAAATGTATTAAAGTTTTTTGTTTTTTTTTTCAACAAAAAGGCTCAAACAATTGAAATTAAAGGTTAAATGTGAAGGATTTGTTGTGTTTAGGTTTTACTGGGCGATCTGAAAAATTTGATAATTCCTCCATGAGCCAGTTTACTGGGCTAAAAATCTGATAACTGGGAAGATTATTCTAATAATCAAGTCTGAATCAGTTATGTACCCTTTCAGAAATGTGAGCTTTAATGTTTCAGTTTATTGGACGCCTTTCAGAGTTGAACATGTTGATGCCTACAGTCTTAGTCTTGCAGCTTTTAATTTCATTCAAGAACAAATTCATGTCTTCATTCTTTGTCGTCTTTCCACTGCTGCATGTTTGTCTTCCGCTCACATTGTGAATTCTGTTTTCTGCAAAAAAAAAAACCCAAATCAAATCTAAACGCGTGCAAATTTAAAATGACAGATTAAATCATCAAAAGTCTCGTCACACTGCTTACATGAATCGCTGCAGAAATCTAATGAGGTTTTTAGTTTGATTGTATACAAGCTCAGCGAAGAGAATCGGAGCCACGCATTAAACACTTCTTCCAATAACGTCCCCGCCTCTTCTCAACAGCTTCTCCACGGGCCCTCTGAAGGACGCCCCCAATCTGATCTGTACTCCACACACATCTTGGTACAGTGAGCAGGCCTCGGTCGAGGCTCGCGAGGAGGCGGCCAGGGAAGTGCGCCGGGCCATCACTGGTAAGACACGTCCACCGCGAGACCAGAGAGTGGTTACAAATACTCCGAATCCGTCAGTAGCTCAGATGACCCGTTAAGAGACTGTCGTCTGAACCTCGACGAGGTAGTAAGAGGTCTCTTGTTTCCCTGCAGGCCGTATTCCTGATAGCCTGAAGAACTGTGTTAATAAGGAGTATCTGATGGCAGCCTCTCAGTGGCCCAGCATGGAGGCAGCCACTGTTCACCCAGAACTTAATGGAGCCACCTACAGGTGAGACCAAGTAATGCTCCCGACTACGCCACAATTACAATTACACAATTACAAATTTTGGTGTGAAACGGTCATCGGCTCGCATTACAAGACATTGATGCCAGATGCATTGTCCAGCTCGAGGCTCGCATCACCTTTTTAGTTCACGAGTCACCAGCCGAGAATCACTGATGTAAAAGACGTGAGCAGACATCAATTACCTGAAGTGGAGTACGTACATGGAATCTCTGTTATGTTGCTTGAGTTGTACTTCTTTATCACTCTGCAAAGCTTTTGCAGCCCAAATCTTTTATAGAGACGTTAATAAAATGTTCTAAACCTTGCCAGTGTTTGAGACCAGTGTCTTTAAGCTGACTGCTCACAGGTTTTATTCATCGTCAACAGCAGCGACATAAAACGCAAACACAAATAGCCAGTCACTTTGTCACAGTTTTTGCATTCTGCAGTTCATACAAAGAGACATTGTGAGGAGCGTGGCATCTATAAAAACACAAGTGGTCATCATTAGAGTCAAAACAGCTTCAGGTTTTTGTGTTGATCTGCTCCAAAGAACTTGTTAAAACCTGATCGGGCAGCTGTCACATCTCGCAGCCACACCCTGCCGGTGAAGCAACCTGGCATTTTACCCGAGCCGGCTTTTATTCTCTCCCCCTCAACCGAGGTCCCCTGACACATAACGCTCTGTCTTTTGGCGGGTTTCAGATTTCCTCCAGGTCTGATCAATGTTGCAGCAGCAGGGGGTCTCCCCGGAGCCGGCGCGGGCGTCGAGAGCCTGGTTTCAGGAACCCTGGCGCACGGCATTGCCCCCGTCTCCCATCCCCCTCACGCCCCATCCCCGGGGCAGCCCACCAAGGCTGAAGCCGACAGAGACATCCCCTCCGACCAATAGCCCCCTCCCACCCACCCCCTCCCCCCATCCCCCTTCCACCCGCCGCTGCCAGCACATTCCGTCATCTCTGGAAACCATCCCCCCCGCCCCGCCCCCCCCAGGATCAGACGCAACCAAGACCCTCCAGTACATCGGCAGCAGCAGTTTGACCTGTCGTGGATCTACAGTCTTTTCTCAGATCACACAACCAGCCCGGGAGTGACCGATCCACCACTAGCCCCCCCCCCCCCCCATCTCACTCACTCCCCCCCTCCCCCCCAGAACACACGCATCCCTCCATCCACATCCCACCCATCATCCCGTCCCCCCCCGACCTCCACTCCCCCCCACTACGTCAGCAATAACTGTTCTCAAGGATTCAAAGATTGGATTGGTTTATTTCCTTAGTTGGCCGTTGTTTTAATGAGAAGTTGATCTGTTGTGGTCGTAGGTGATATTGTTTATAAAAGATAGCATTTTTCTGACGTGAGGCTTGTCAGTCTGCCGCCCCGTGCGCTCCAGGTCCTCCGGCCGGTGACGCGTGGGCAGAACGGTTGGAGCCCCACTTTGTACATTAATGGCTCATGTTACTGCTCTTTTTTTTTTTTTTTTTTTTTCTTACTCTCTTTCTTCCCTACCGCCACCGTTCTTACGACGGTGGGTAACGCGTACTGAATTAAACCGGACAGATTCACAACCAGGTCCTCGCTCCCCTCAGCCCACTCATGCCCTTATCCCTCCCCGGCACCGTCACCAGCTTGCTCAGCAGAGGGATTCAGAAAGCTTGTCGGTGTGAAGCTCTGGCCCATCAAAGTGTGTTTGAGCTGCTCTGCTCATATTTAAGTGTTAAACCTTTAAATGGGGTTGCCCGGTATCCTTTAACTCTTCCTCTCGTCGTCGTATAGTTCATCTGAATGGTCATCCCAGTATGGACACATGCTGTGCCACTTTGTGGATTATCTTTCCCCCCGAGATATAAAGCTTAGTCGTATCAGATGGCATCAGAGCGCATTGGTATGAATTTCCATCACCTGCCAGCAGCCGAGGTGTGTGTGTGTGTGTGTGTGTGTGTGTGTGTGTGTGTGTGTGTGTGTGTGTGTGTGTGTGTGTGTGTGTGTGTGTGTGTGTGTGTGTGTGTGCGTGTGCGTGTGCGCGTGCGCGTGCGTGTGTGTGCGTGCGCTCCTGTGCTCCTCATTGATACAGTTTTAGCAGCTTTTTCATGCTCGGGGGGAGGGAAAAAAACAAAACTAAAGGAAAAACCCCACCAACATGCCAGAGGCCTTTCTGCCAGCAGATGGCGCCATCTGGCCAGCTGAGAGTCGGCAAGCTGATCTCAGTGAAACGGGTTCAACTTTTAGCCCTCGGGATGAACAATACGGTCACACACTGCCGAAATCTCAAACTCCGCTGGGAAGCAGGGCTCGACTACCGCCTTATTGTTTGAAATTATCTCGTGTCCCTAAAAGCACCCTCCCACCCTCTCTCGACTCTTCTCCCACTGTCATGCCCCCCCCAACCCACCCACCCCACAAACACACACACATCCACTCATGAACCAGTGTGCTCCCACCATTTCCTTCAGCCTTGAGGGAACAGTAGAGATTCAAACCCCCCCCCCGAGGAGCAAAGGGACAGTGGTTTTGCATGCTAGCTTTCTTACCGACAGTGGTGTGTGCGCGAGTGTTTCTGTTTGTTTCTGTGTGTATGGGTTGTGTGTTTGTGTGTATGGAGTGTGTTTCTGTATGTGTGGGTCGTTTGTGTGTGTGTGTGTGTGTGTTCTCTCACCCTGTTAAGATAACAAGCTGTTGTCGTTCCAAAGGAATAGTCCCTCGGAGTAACTCTTAAACGCTGTCGCCCTGGTGTCAAGGGAACACCTTTCTAGTACCTCAGTAACAGATATTGAATGTACCGTGCATACCCTTTTATTTTTTGTACAGATTTTCTAGATACGTCTTTACTATTCTTTACTAGAAGGGTTGTGAAATTGTAGCAGTAAATGAGACAATAAAACCAACAAAAACACCACCCCGGATGATTTGACAGAATCTTTGTAGTTTGGATAAGGTCACTGAATACTCAGGCTTCTAAAACCAATGTGTTTCTCTTTGCCTTTTACCTTTTTATTTCCCTGTGGAAAAGTCAGCACAATTCCGCTCCCCCCCCCCCCCCATTCGTAGGCTTCAGACTGTAGTTGATGTGTTTCGACCTCCAGCATACTGACATTTTGAAAATTGACAAAAAAAAAAAACCCCAACAAAAAACAAACAAACAAAAAACAAAAAAAACAAAAGGCGGTCGTCGTGGTCTGCTCGTTTTCTTTTATTAGAACAGTAATAGTAGTAGAAGCTGTTTTGTTTTTCATTTGACCCCCCTCCTCCCTCCCTCCCCCCTTCACTGTCGAGCTGCTCTATCTATAGTGCATGTGAGGTAATTTTTTTAAGGAGAAATACTATTGCCCCCCCCCCCCCCCCCCCCCCCGTTACCCAACCGTACCCTCCTCTTCCTCCCTCTCTTTGAAGGTGTTTTCAACCCGAGTTGCCATTTTTGTCGTGGTCAGTTTCCAGTGATGTACAGTTTCCCCCCCCCTCCCCCCCAACCCCCCCAGAGTCTATGAGAGACATGGAGCATGTCTGTGTCCTGAGAAGTTAGGCTCCTCTGTCATGTGATGAGTATATATTTTTAAAATAAAAAAAAAAATAACCCCCATAGTTCGGATTATGAGCATAATAGCTATCTTAAATTTTGCTGTTGATGATGATTATATATATATTTTTCAGTTCAGCAGTGCACTGTTAATGAAAACCATTGTTTATTGTAGGATTTCATTTTTTATGGATATGCTGTCTGTGTTCTACATGTTGTACTGAAACATTTCAGAGAAAAACAAAAGCCCTTACCCCCTTTTTCTTTTTTTTTTCTTTTTTTTTTTTTGGTTTTGTTTTTTTTGGGGGGTTTTTTCCCGCCCCTTTTGGATTTGTCGTACCCTACCTGTCCTCTCCACCTTCTCTCCTGTGGGCCTTACTTCTTCACTCCCCTTAACAGTAGCTGTTATAGAAAGACGCCATGGAACCACTCACTGCCTTAATACAGTTGACCACAGCAGGTGAAGTCGGGAGACGCACCCAGCCGAGACGAACGGGCCACCATCCAGTCCGCTCCGCTAAAAAGCCCCTCACACCACCACCACCCCCACCCCGTCAGCCTGTACCGACTGCACCCCCCGTCTCCCTCTCTCGCTCTTTCCTCCTCCTTTTTTGTGACGATCCACATTTCGCCTCGCGTGAACAGTTCGAGCTCAGCCCCGCATTACTCCAGCGTGAATCCTCCTCGCGTCATTAGCTTTGTTCTCCAAGTGAGTCGAAACCTGCAGCGTGTGTGTGTGTGTGTGTGTGTGTAGGCAAAAAAAACAAAAACAAAACCAACTTTTAAAGCACAGTGTGTATGCTCATAACACGACAGCTGATATTTCACTCTCGGGTGTGAGACCGCCCCGGCCGCTCGCAGCCTGCCGGCGGGGCGGGGCGGGAGGTGGAGGAGGGCGAAGCGGACAGTGGGTGTGGCCTGTCGACATATAAAGCAGAAATATACGGTGAGAGTTGGTCACTTTTTCTCTCTCAGGGTTCAAATGCACACATATCCTCCAGCAGTCGCCCTCTGTGTCGTGTCCCTCATCCAGAGTTTTCTGCCTCCCGAATGTAGAACAGCCTCCTGTGTCTTCTTTTTTTTTTTTTTTTTTTTTTGTACTCTCCCTTCGTTGCCCCTTCTTTTTGTGCACAGGTCTGAACTGTTTTTTTTTTGTTGTTTTTTTTTTCCTTGGCTTTCTTTTTAGCACTGACATCTAACCATCTAACAAGGAATGAATGAATGTTTGAACGTGACTGTGTGTAATGTTAAAATTGGGAAATGTATTTTTACAACATGTGAACATTTTTTTTTTTTTCCACTCACTCATTGTGAATTGATTTTTTTTTTTCTTTCACCAGACTGCAAAAACAAACAAAAACAAATGGAAAAAAAAAATCTCCTGTAACTAGGCTCCTAAGCTTTATTTTTGTTTTGTTTACTTTTTTATTAGAAACAATCATGTTTGTGATGGTAACTTCCAATGGTAAACTCCACACCGTATTTTAATAAAATCTTGAAAATTAAAAACGTGCTTTTTGTTTTTCTTCCCCCCTCCCCCACCAGGTTTAAGCGCACAGCAGAATTCATGGCGTCAATCGGCAGAGAGGAAAACGTACAAATATAAAAGTACCTCACTGTTCATGGCGAAAGGAAATGGTGCCAATTAATTCCAGTTGTCGGTGCATCGCCCCGCCGATGTCGCAGGAGCACTTTGAGGATGTGGAGCTGTGTTTACAGGACGTCTGCCATTAACAGAATTGTTTACTACCGCAGTTTGGCGGCTCTTTTATACGGCAGCAAGGGGTTATGCAGTACCAGATGACAACAGGTTAGTGTGTGTGTGTGTGTGTGTGTGTGTGTGTGTGTGTGTGTGTGTGTGTGTGTGTGTGTGTGTGTGTGTGTGTGTGTGTGTGTGTGTGTGTGTGTGTGTGTGTGTGTGTGTGTGTGTGTGTGTGTGTGTGTGTGTGTGTGTGTGTGTGTGTGTGGAGTGAGATGCAGGAAAAGGCGGCTTCTGTGTAGGCCTACGGGGCAAAGAAGAGTGGGGAGGAATTATCAGCCTCACAATTGCTTCCACATGCAGAGAATGGAGAGCTTTCACTGAAATATGAAGTGAGCGATGGGTCGTTGGGCGACTCGATGGCTTTTTGATTTTCATGTGTAAATATTGCGACGCTTGGTTTGTGTGTGTGTTTAGCACGGTTATATTTTAACTGCCCATATGAGCCCGACAACAACGTAGTAGTACTGTTGTAAATCTGTGAGATGGCCCCCTCACAATGTTCTGCGATTGGCTCATGGTTTCACTCACTTGGCTCTTGAGACATTGGCGTGAGCATGTGATTGACAGGAAGACATTTCTCTGCTATCTCGGAGGTTGGTTTGGTCTCGCAGACTTATAACGGCACTACTGCATTGTTGTTGGGCTCATATGGACAAGTTAAAATATAACTATGATAAACACACACGCATGTATATTACCGGTATATGTGGTTTATCTGCACTCAAATGGAAAAAGAAAACCTCGTGTGGGTGTAATAAGATTCAAGAGGCAGAAAACAAAGACAAAGATTATTTTAAAAAGAGAAAAGTTTAACAAAATGTGCTTTTGTTTGCCTGTGTTTTCCCTGGGATTGATTAGTGACTTGTCCAGGGTGCGTTTACACAGAGTTGGCTGGGAACGAGATGCTAAGTCCGATAAAGCAGTACAGAGGGCTGACGAACCATTCAAGCTATGTAAGTTTTATTTTAGGTTCGTGAAAACTTGCCCATTCAGGCCTTTTCTTTGATTCGTAGGAGTCTGCTTGACCACTGACTCAAAGTCTTCTATAAGTTTGTCTTGGTTGTTTTACAGCTATGATCTATGCAAAAGACCAATAAGCTGAGTTTCTTCATAATTTGATTTACGTGTAAATAAAAGAAAACCTTGACTTGTGTCAAAACGGTGCCGATTCACTGGATGAATGAATGTTTGATTTCCCGTATTGAATTAGTAAACCTATTTTGAAATGGCATCAGTGTATTAAACACAATTGTGCTTGTAATATCTGCCTGGGTGAACTTTGCTGAGGCTACAAGACAAAATGCCACCAAACGGTTGAAGAATCACGCCGAGGCTCACTGACCACATTCCACGAACACATGGAATAACAATATTTTGACATGCTGGTGTTTAAAAATAGATTAAACAAATCATGGGACCGTATTTACTGCATGTTCTGTGTTTGGATACTGGCACGCAAATCTTTTAGTCCGGCTGGTATTTTGGTTCTAAATTATAACAGGATACAGATGAGGGGCCTTCGTTAGTTCAAAACTGCTCATTTGTTATTATAACAAACCACCAATGCCAACATCAGTGAGGCGCTGGAGAGAAGTCTGCAAAGACAAGTCAATCCAATACCAGTTAAGATATTTTATGTTGGCCCGAAAGTAGCTCTAAGCTGATTTAATGATTTGATGAGAGCCTTGATATCTACCTCTTGATTTTTATGGCTCTTTATCTGAAGCAGAGACCCAACATGCGTTTTGTTTTTGCATAAGTGAGGGACGGATGTATTGCGTAACGGTGAGGCCCAGGATGCGAGCAGTATTTTAACAGACATGATTCACGGACACTTCAAACACTCTTAAAGCCCCCCTTCCTATCGCAGTGTTCAATACTCCTGCCAGTAAGCATGCCGTTCCTCCAGACTTTTTCTTAATCTGTTTGTTGGGGTCGTCAAGTCTTCAAGAAAAACTGTCAAACCAGACGAAATGCGAGGGCCTATATTCTCACAATGCCGCCGGGTCAGTAAACTCCGTTAACTACCCTTTAAAGACGAGTTGCTCTGCGTTGGTAACTTCTGTTGATTTAAGTGTGTGTGTGTGTGTGTGTGTGTGCTGGGATGTGCACACTTACTCGTGTGATGTATTAGTCTCTAGACAGATGACCTATCGTTCTTGGAGGGATTGTGCTACCAACCCCAAAGCTGTGGGATAAATGTTTGCTTTTGAAATGATTAACTATTATTCCAGCCTCTCAGTGACTCAGATGCTGCATCAATAGGATGTTATATATATATATATATATATATATAACAACCAGCAATGAACAGAAAAAAAGAATGTTTGTGCAAGTCCGATCCATAACATACTTTTGTTTTCTGTTGTAATTCCCGAGGTGATGCACTTTAACACAAGACTGTTGTATGTAATGGATGTCAGCATTATCCAGCCATTCTTTGTAACTGCGGTCTTTCCTCGCGTCTGAGGCCGAGACACAAGTATGGCCTCCACACAAGCGCTCAGCGATTAGCTCATGGTTTCCCTCTTATTGCTTCACTCACTTGGCTCTTGAAACGTTGACGTGAGCATGTGATTGACAGGAAGACATTTTTCAGCTATCTTGGAGGTTTGCGTCAGGCAGGCAAATCTGCTGCCATATCCTGCGTGTGTGTGTGCGTGTGTGTGTGTGTGTGTGTGTGTGTGTGTGTGTGTGTGTGTGTGTGTGTGTGTGTGTGTGTGTGTGTGTGTGTGTGTGTGTGTGTGTGTGTGTGTGTGTGTGTGTGTGTGTGTGTGTGTGTGTGTGTGTGTGTGTGTGTGTGAGTGCGTGTGCGTGTGCGTGTGTGTGTGTGAGCGTGCCAACCACAAACTGCACTTTAACTGTAAGCCACTGATGTATGTATGAGTGTGTTTAAGTAATCAAAGCAATCATCACTTCCCGCATATGTCTGCAGGCACACTGGCCAATGTGAGTTCACATTCGGGATGACTGTGTGCGTGCGTGCGTGTGTGTGTAGAGAATGTTAAGACAGACACACACCTGTGTAACTGAGTGCCAATGACGTCTCACTTTAACGTGAGTCAGTCTGGACACTGAACTCTCTGTCATTAATTATTGGGGGAACTGGATTTTTCCCATAACCTACTTTCTATGGTGGATAGATAGATAGATAGATAGATAGATAGATAGCAGAGATCAAGCCAGAAATGGCCGTATAGACGGTGTAATGGTTTACTTGATTGTTTATGACTGCGGGACACAAAGTCCAAATTGTTACCTGATACACATTTAATCCCACTTCTCCCCTTCCTCTGTCTGCACCTCATCATCATTCCTTATTCCTGGAAGTTTTACAGAAGAGCCCTACAGTGACGTGGTCGGCGGTGTTTAAAGATCTCCAGTCGCAGGCTTGTGCTCCTGCTCTGCTTGATGTTTGCCAGGTCAACTTCTATGGTGCAGATCTGAGAATCAGCCGGGCGAAATCCACTTGTGATGTCATCCCTCAAACCTGACCCTGTGTGTGTGTGTGTGTGTGTGTGTGTGTGTGTGTGTGTGTGTGTGTGTGTGTGTGTGTGTGTGTGTGTGTGTGTGTGTGTGTGTGTGTGTGTGTGTGTGTGTGTGTGTGTGTGTGTGTGTGTGTGTGTGTGTGTGTGTGTGTGTGTGTGTGTGTGTGTGTGTGTGTGTGTGTGTGAGTGGATCGGTGATATACCGGTAGAGTGCCTTGTTGCGTCGCTGCCTTTGGACAATAATGGGGAAAAGCAGCCGAAGGTTTTTGACACACACTCTCGATCACGCGCCGGGACAAACGGCCTTATTTAGTCTGAGTTTTGACACGTTGATAAGTGAGTGGCGGCCGGCAACAGAAAACCTCCCGAGTCGTCCATGTGGATACCAGCTGTGGGAACCAGTGACCACCACACATCTCTGTTTCATTCCCGCACACACACACACACACACACATTTGCGCACCCTGACCTGAGGAAATGGGGTTCCTCGGCTGGGATCGCAGCTGGATCTGTCACAGGACAGAATAAGTAAGCGGCCATTTAAAACCCTCTGATCGTCTTGCAGAGTCCCAATCAGTAAATTAAACACAGAAAATCAAATCATGCGCTCCAGTCCAGAATGCACTTGTCTGCTATCCAGGTTGCACCTACTTTGTCTTCCCCTCTCTGCTTCCCTGCCATTATTCAGCAACTCTACACCTCGCAGGTCTGACGGTGAGCACTGAAGAGCAAGGACAAGAAAATACACAATGCTGAGTGGTGTATATCAAGACGCCCAATGTGGTGTTGATTACCTTGTCAGCAATGAGGTTGCTGAGTTTATGTGGCCACACTGAAAGACTGGAGTGGGAGAGGGAGAGAGAGAGAGAGAGAGAGAGACAGATAGACGGAGAGAAGAGGGGGACAGTGGAGGAGAGGAGGCTGTTAACTGCCTTTCCATACAAGGAGAGGTAGGGGGAGAAAAGAGGAGGAGGAGAGAGAAAGAAAGAGAGCGAGAGGAGGGTAATTTGAGGAGATACAATGAGAGAGTGAGGGAGAGAAAGAGCGAGGAGGAGGAGAGAAATTTGGAAAGAGATAAAGACGGGGAACAGAGAGATTAAGAGTGATACGGCTGCCACAGATTGCTGCTGGTAGCAGAGAGAGGAAGAGAAGAAGAGCGAGCGAGTGGAGCTGTGTCCTCTGTGCCCAGGAACTGATCCAGCACAGGTAGGAGAGAGACACACACACACACACACACACACACACACACACACACACACACACACACACACACACACACACACACACACACACACACACACACACACACACTTCATTCAATCTCTTGGGTATAAAGTCCAGTTTTGTTTTGCTTTTTCAGAGAGATTCAGGTCCAGGGAACTTTAGAGACGTGGAACATTTACATAAAATAAGTTGAGATGGATTTTAATCATGAAAAGCAGCACTACATCAATCTGAAAATGAAGAGCTACAAATGAAAGAGAAGCTTGTGTGTGTGTGTGTCCAAAACAAAAAAATAAATAAATGGAGCTTCCATGGCTGAATTTACAACATGTTTCTTTTCAAGCAGAAGCAACGTGCACAGATGTCTCTTTATTTTTTACGAGTTGTCTGCGCGGCAGTCTGAGGCTGCCTCTGATCACACCGCTGATGTTTATATCCATTTGCATCCTCACAACGAGAGCCGTTTTCCCCTTCGTCAGGGCCAGACACAGTATCCTGGCCCGTGCCTGCATAAATCCATCCTCACTGTTGCTGATGTTGGAAATGTGGCTCGAGTTAAGTAAATCAAACGCTGCACAAGCGCCTCACTTTCCTTTGCTGTTTGAAGTGTTGCCTGCTCTTGTCATGATTTCCCCGTCTGACTGCATGAGAAACGGGGTTTCTGACCTCCCGTCGTGACGCACGTCTGACCTCTGTGTTCTTTTTTTTTTGTGTCTTTTTTTTTCCAATATAAATGAATGAAATAGTAGGAGCAAATATGTGCACTCTATCCAGGTTTGTGTGAAGAAAGTCTCTTCAAGCACCAACCCAGGAACACACCTTTGCCTCACAAGAGACTCTTGAGAAAATCCCAGGGAACGCAGCAAATTACATCTCTGACACCTCCTCGTTAAAAAAGAAAATAGAGCCTATCCCTGGCCGTGTGCACGAATCTCTGCTTGTGTGTGCATACCTGACTGCCTGTGTGTATGAGCGAAGGTGAATGTGTGTATTAACTCTGCATGAGACTCCTCTAATTACACAGTGAAGGAGCCATAGGGCGGCGGCGGCTACATTGGCTCTGCGCCACATCCCCTTGTTTTATTGTGTCTTGCGCCTGACAGAAAAACTGCTGTGTGTGTCTATATGTTGACTGATGACAGCAGGTCTGCGGCGAGAGCGTCGAGCGTCTCCTTAAGCGTGTAAACTTTATGTTGGTGGAAAATGAGCGCGCGCAGGAATACTGGGTTTGCCCTTCATTATCCTCCGAGGTGTTTTTCGGGCAGCAGACATCAGCTGGTTTTGTGGGTTTGTGTGTTGACTGTGGGGATTCACGAAATGTCTCTTTGGTGTGTTATAGTGCTTCTGTTACAAGTTCGGCGGGAAGGTCAAAGGGTCTGTTGAACCAAAGTCTGGGCGTAGAATGGGGAGTGATTATTGGGTATTACATGACGCCATGCCAAATAAATCATTCCAGAGGAAAGCGATCATGTTGGCCCATATCTCCAATTTAATGTTGGTGTGAAAAAGACTGAAAAATGTTAAGACTTTCTTGTCACGGGCCTGACCTGGTTTTCTATACTGCGGAGAAGCATTAATGTGAAAAACTTCGAAATCCACACAATTTTTTCTTTTTTTTTCTTTTTCTAGTAAAGTTACTTTTTGAAACAAGCTGCAGTCTTAAGTATCTCATGTTGGAGCTTCACCGGCCTCCTGCGGCGTGGCGAAGCTGCAGCCAGTGAGGTGATCAGATGACTGAGCCGGAAGATCAAAGCTGGGCGCTCTGTGTCTCCATACCCGGGGTATTTTTTATTTTTTTTTATGGCTGGTTGTTAAACCATGCAGTGGTTAATATACATTTAATAGAGACAGGGAATTGATAAAGCACCGGGGAGACATATTGCTCGCGGTCAGAAAAGTGTCGGAGTTGGAGTTTTGCAGCTATATTGGCTGAGTAATACTATCTGACCTCTAGAAATAGACTTCAGGGACAATGTGCGGCAGGACACCAGCGTTATGTGTGTTGACGGAGTGTGTGTTTGCGCTGTGGTCCACTTGCCCAGATTTAACTGTCTGCATTCTGCAGCTGCTTGGAGTTTTAGTTATGATATAGTAACCCGTGGAAACAGCACTCTCTCTCTCCCTCCCTGTAACGCACAAACGCAGCAAAGAAAATCATCTCTCATCAACTTATTAACTATCGTGTCAGATAAATAGCAGCAGCTTATGAAACAGCAAATAAATTAATTGACGTCAGTATTTTGCGACACATTTTCCACAGGTTTCTCCCTCAGCGCAGAGTTTTGGAAAATTTCTAAAAGAAACTTTTCAGATCAAATCACTGTCTCATTCTGGTGCCAGTTTGATGGTGGTTTTTGAAGCTTGTGTTTTTTTTTAATGCAGACTCTCAAAATTCATAAGTGTGGAGTGAATTTCGATGAGGATTTGGTGACAGGCTGCGCATGCAGGCAGACTGCGGGGTAGTTTGTCTCGCTGCTGGTTTGTCAGCAGCTAATTAATCTCCTTTCTTGCTACTTATGAAAACGCTGTTTTGTCCTGGACAGATGTTTCCAAGGACCACGCTGCAGGCCCATTCCTGGAACAATTGCTTTGACTTTTCTCAGATTTTGTTGCTTTGAAAGTTTTCAACAAGCCCCTATTGGTGGTAAAAAAACAAAAAAAAAACAATTTAAGAATGGATGGGAGAGTGCTACTAATTTAAATACAAAAATAAATACTTAAGACCATGTGGTGTAACTTGCTAGCACATCCAAACTTTTTCAATCCACACATGAAAAAGTACATCTTTTGCTCTTTCAGGTTACAAAGATATTTTCTGTCTTTCATAGCAAAGGCATGAAGCAACTCACTGACCGCAATGCTAATGACAGAAAAGGTGCAACAACCAGTTTTCCGAGTTGTTCCTACCACCAGCTGTTGAAATGTGGAAATAGGAGTGATAGTTTTGACAGAAATCAGGAGGTGGGAGCCGCCACATCTCGTTAAATCCGTACTACTCAGAGAGTGAAGGTGACGATCATAATGGCGGCACTCAGGGGACAGTCATTTACTTCACTAACACTTCTCTGCTATTTGAACTGAGGCACACAAGAAATAGGAATAAAAAAAAAAAAACAACAACCGTAGCACCACAATATCGCGAGAAATTAGACATCAACATGCTGTTAGTTTGAAAAACTACAAGTCTGCTGTGGGTAAGTGAAGGCGCTGACGTGATGGAAGGATGCCTATTAACTGGTGATCGGCAGAGAAATAACATACACGTTTGAAAAAAAACCCAAAACACACATTTGTTAAGAACAAAACTGGTTTCATTCTGTTATTCTCCTCCAAACCACACAACGACATATAAGGCTGTAATGTGTTCAGAGCAGTCGTCGTCGTCGTTGCATCCTAATAGAGTGTGAGTGTGACTCAGCAGCCGGCGATCGGTGGATGACCAGTCGGTGAGGTCAGTCGAGCACCAGAGCAGACAGAGTTTGCATCTTTCCCTCGGAGATGTCATCCCCTGTCGTTTTTTTTAATTTTAGCCTCCGTAGCAGACTTTACGCCGAGCCTGGTGAGTGATGGCTGGTTTTGTCCTGCCGTCAGCCTGGCCCTGGCTCAACAGCACGCTCAGTCCACCAAGGAATTTCAAAGGATTTCTTTAACTCAGCGTTTCAGGGTCGGTGGGTTCAGTAACTTTAGTTCTTTGATTAAAATGACTGTGTTGTGGTATGGCAGACAGGGGATTTCCCACCATTTATTCTAGGATTGTCTGAGATTTCCTAGAAATTTCCATATTTTCATTATTTTTTTCACAGATATACTGTGCAATGAAATGCCCTGGGCAGTTTTTTTTTTCTTTTTTTTTTTCAATATGCCATACATTTTCTTGGTAGTGAATACCCCATCAGGGAAGGGACTGTCTGCAAACCTACCGTGTACCAACGTACCGTGTCTTTTCTCTCTTTCTTTCAGATGATGTTTTCAGAGCACCTGACCTGCGGTTGGCTGCAGCAGCTACTCGTCGTACTCGTGAAGCTTTGCCTCACCTGCGCTGGACCTTTGAGACCAAGCAATGAGACGGAATGCACAGCCAAGACTCCTGCTTCCTACATCCTGGTCTTTACCGGTCACTGGAGTCCTCAGGCCTTTCCAAAACAGTATCCACTCTTCAGACCCCCCGCACAGTGGTCCAAACTCATAGGTAAGGAAATGAGAAGATTAGAAAATCCACCCTGTGTAAAAAAAAAAAAAAAAATGTTTTGAGTCTGTTGAACATGGCTTCTTATCCGCAGCGATGAATGAGGGGCCAATATTTCACAACCAAGAGTTGCAGGTGCAAAAAAGCCAATCGGGGCGGCAAAGCAACGCGAGGGTGTCCAGACCAACGCAATCTCCGCTTCGCCTAGACACAGATTCCTTTGTTTCACGTCATGTGTCGAAGGTTTACAACCTCGTAGTCGGCCGGCAGACACGAACACAGGAGGGTGAGAGATGTTAATGAGCAAAGCAGCTTGAAGCGGAGAGCAATAAGACTCGTCTAAGCGCTACCAGATGGTATCGCCCC
This sequence comes from Blennius ocellaris, assembly GCF_963422515.1. Classification (NCBI taxonomy): domain Eukaryota; kingdom Metazoa; phylum Chordata; class Actinopteri; order Blenniiformes; family Blenniidae; genus Blennius; species Blennius ocellaris. The sequence goes on along the minus strand of NC_137658.1, from coordinate 9,778,702 downwards.
TTTGTTTCTCAAACTACTGTTCTGTCCACAACTTTTCTTTAATATTTCTCCATTTCCTCTGCTGGTTTACCTCAGAGTCGGCAGTAAAACACCAGAGCAGTTTTTAGGGGCCGGTGAAGGTGGGTGATGATCTTTGGGGCGTTGGTGGGGTCAAACCGGAGATGGGAAGATGCGATTTGGACCATTCTAGTCTCCATTTTTCTTTTTTTTCTTTTTTGTTCTTCCCCAAGCCATGAAGCATGGGATGGCTGGCAGATGTTAGCACATGTGTGTACATGTATGTGTGTGCGTCTATTTCGCTGCTTCGTGGCGGCTGTGGCTTTGTCTGGTTTCCAGCTCTCCTAGTGGTGCCCTGCTGCCCCGCCAGAGGAAGGTGCCCTACTTACTGCTTCTCGAGACAGTCACAGGAGATTCTGACACATTTATGAAGGGATTTTTATTGTCCCTGTTTAACAGGGTGATGCAGGAGTGAAATCTTTCTCTTGGCCAGTCTGGAAGTTTTCACCACAGGGTTTGATTGACATGAAGAAATAACATTGGTTTCCATAAAGAACAACTGGTCTGCGGGACAATCTTTACAGTAAGATGCAAGTTTAAGAGTGAGTCTATGTAGGGCTTTAAAACAAAACACAGGACATAGGTGGATGGGTGGCAGGGGTGGGATAACCTGGATACTCCCTGTGGTGTATCCAGGAACATCCCTCCTCCCATCTGCTGAATTTTTATTTTCCAACAACTGGTGGCATTATATTCAATTTAAATAGTTATCAAAAATACTTTGACATTTGACACAACCAGTGTAACTTTAAAAATATATATGCTGTTTTATGTACAAGTATAATTTCTTTAAGCATTAAAGTTTGTAAACGACATTGAGAGTGTAAAAGCAAATTTGCCTGAAGTCTGTTTTCTTCAGCCATTCATCGACGCCAAGAGGGATATTAGTTGATGAGTGTCATACTATACAAGGAGATTGAAAACTTTGCCAATACTATGCTAAACACAGAGCCAATTTTAGGAAGAAAAAAAAACAAAAAAACAACAACAACATACAAACATGCAGCCTTCATTTGTGAGCTACAAGACCTATTCCTGTGTTATTCCATGAGGCGGAGCAAATTGTAAAGGCTTTGTCAGAAACAAAGCAAAACAGTAGGGGCTTCATTTTGTGACAAAAAGCAATGATAAAATAAATATGGAGTTTGCAGCAGCACAAAAAGAAACTAAAGCCGTTATGAGGTTTGAGGGTGTTTCATGGTTTGTGCAGCTTTATTGTGAAGACCAAGAGTCAAGGGACCAAGGGCACTGCCAGAAAGAAGAGGGGGATGGTTTTTATCAAGGCCAAAAAATACAAAAGCAATTTAGGAAGAGTGGGAAGGGGGCTTTGAAGCCTCGGTGGGGCTTATGTGTGTCGTGTTATTGGGTTTCAAGGTCCTGACGCTGGTGGGAGACTTGTTAGGATGGAAATGTAATTAAGTGCATAAGTAATGGCAGTTTGGGGAGAAACGAGATATTGTGTGAAGTGTGCTATGCAGGTTTTGTGTGTGGCTCGGCGTGTGTTAATACATGTGTCAGGAATATTTCAATTCAACTCGATAGCGCACGGTGACTGTGTGTGTGCGTGCGTGCTTGCGTACGTACTGTACGCAGCATTGAAAAGTGAGGCAAGGCAGAACCATCAGAGCATTTGTCAGCGTGTTTCTGGCTAACCTCACTCTGCCCTGAAAAGCACCGGCCTGAGCCAGAACCTGGGGTACAAACAGTTTAAGCTAAATCAGTGTCCTGATTCTTTACAGATTTCATAGATAATCAAAACTAAGCATACGGATGTGAAGTAAATGGCTCTATTGGCCCATATTATCACAAAAAAGCATGATTAAGACTTTATTTGAACGGCTTGAATTGATTTTTGTCCAACTTTGAGTTCGGAGCCTACTTCCTGGCCGCTCCAGACTGCAGTTTCCTCGGTGATAGATGGAGGAAAGATGTGACGGTAATATTGCAATAACGCCAAAAGACAAACATGTGTACAGTTCCTTAGAAATTGTGTTGAGGTGCAGGAAGTAGGAGGCAGCCGTAGAAATACATACAGGCTCCGTGGTGGAAATGATCTCACCGTCTGGCTGGGGCTCTGTGGTGCTTCAGTGACATTGATATACATTCCAGTGAATAGGCATCTTACTTCTGCCCTCTCCTCTTCTCAAAAATGTCTCTTTTTTTTCCCCCTTCAGCGGTCAGCCATAATCACCATTTTCATCTATGGGAGGAGGGCGCTCAAGCCAGTGTAGGGGTGCAGAACTTTGCTGAACTTGGGGTGACGGTGGAGGTGATGAAGACGGCCAAAGAGTCCAGGAAGAAACGCACAGTCGGCGCCATGTACCGAACAGCTGGCATCCCTAATGGCATCGGGTACAGCTCCACAGAAATGGTCGTGCACCCCCGGAACTCGCTGGTAGGCATAAATAAACCTCATTAGTATGATACCCATTCATAAAAGCGCACTGCGTGCACAGATGCATTGAGTCACACAAACCATCTGTTTGACGAAAAGACTCGGTCGTCTGGTGACCCGGGTCCCCCCACAACGTTGCTCATTTGCTCCGACCAAATAGTTCTTCACCGCTTTTTTTTTTTTTTCCACTATCCAATCAGACTATGTTTAGCCCCAAACGCTGCAGCTCTGTAGCCACAAACGCCCACATCCATCCTGCGCGGTCTGCACTCTGTCTGAGGCCTGGCCCACTGAACCCTGTGAGCCGAGGACAGAGGGGCCAGGATGACGTTCACAACCGGAGCTGTTTGGAAACATATTGAAAGAGGACACCACTACTTTTGGTTTATCAGATGTATAAAAAAAAAAATCAACATACCGTGGCATGTAAAGCTTATAGACTAAACTTTTTTATGCTGCCATTTAATCAAACTCAAGCTAAAACCAAAGGGAAAATAATATCTTGCTCCCATAACCCATCAAGGAAGCTCATTGTTTCATGAAACAAACACATTACAATGTGCGAACGCATTCAAATTGTTGCTTCTGCTGAGCGGCAGCATTAACAGGCTCATCACAAACGGTGTTAATTACACAAAAACCTTGAATCGATGCATTCCAGCGGTCATGCTGTGCTCTCATCTGGAAGTGAGAGTGCATGGGGTGCAAAAACAGCATCTCACGCAAGAAAAACTGCTCCTCGACTAAATCAATCTTCACAGAACTTGAATCCCCGTCACGAAGTGATGGTTGAAAGCTCGCAGCAGATCACTCCGGCTTCAACAATACCCTTATGTTAAGGTTGACACACAAACAAAGAAACGTGTTGATGTTCTCAAGGTGGCAAGACTAAAAGTGAGTTCAGGGTAAAATTCGGCCCTGATGGTGAGTGGAACAAGCTGTGAGAACATCCAAACCAGGTTGCAGAAAAAGAATGATGCTCGCCCCAGGCCCTCATAGTCAAATCACAGGAGATAGATGGAAAGAAGGAGTTACAACAGCCTCTCATACTTAAACATCTGAGCTGAAATAGCTCCACTCATCATGGCCATCTTGAACCATTCAATCCATCAGGACTAGCGGAGATTAGGTCAAACAGTGCGACAGACTTTCGCAGTCTGCATCAATATGAAATCCATCAACAGGTTTCAAAATAACCTTGGTATCATTTTTTTTTTTCTGTGCAGCTGCCTTCTCTTTTTAAATCATCTCACATCCAGGCTAAAATACTTTTATAGGCTTCAAAAAGAGTGATTAACTCACGAGGAAAATCACGTTTTTGTTTTTAATATTTTTTTATATCTGCACATGTTCGCCGTGTCACACTGATGAGTAATGAACTAAAAACCAGTCATCGATTTAAAATGCAACACAACAAAAGAGTTCGTGGAAGACCACGGAGCACCGTACCAGCTAACATAGGAGTACACGTTACAGGTAGTTTCCTGTTGTCGGGCCAGCTTCAACTGTGTTGGCGGCCGCTATTTTCTGATGGCGTGACCTGAGCTTACTTGAGTTTCAAAGCTTCTGAGTTGAAACAGACAAACACAAAAGCACGCGCAACAACCGAGGCGAGCTAGCTAATATCAGTTACAGCAGAAAGGCTAGCTCATCGTCTGTCACGAAGCCGCTCATTTCACGAAACACTCGCCAGCAGCTAAAAAGATTTACTCTCTGGTGGATTTTTTTTTTCTCCAACTTTTTTGTTCCAAACTCTTCGTCATAAACATCTTCTTTATCGTCTTCACCTCTGCCATGATGTTTGCATTAAGAAAAAATAACGAGCTAGCGTGTAACAGGGAGCATTATTCATTCGTCCCTGGACGTCATACCCACTTACCTAAGTTACTGAGGGCGAGTACATCCAAAAGGGAATAAAAGAGGTGCCTTTGAACTGCTTACACTCCAGTAAGACATCAAGATGTTTCCAAGGCTGTTATTTAAAATAAAATAGTTGCGTATTGTTCCTTTAATTAGTGAGTTTTACTGCTGCTCTGGGGCTGCTTTTGGCGGGCAGTTCACTGAGGCTCCGTGCTGATGTGGTGCAGTTGCAGACTGTTGCTTCACATTTGGTATATCCAGTCGATAAGAACAAAAGGATTTCTTCTGTATGGAGGCAAGACCCCGTCGCACTCGGTATTATGAGGCAAGCCATTGCTGCTGATTGGTCCCTAAGTCTGAGGGCAAAGCTCAAGGCTGGACTGTTTTTTTTCTTTTTTTAAGTCTTGAGCTAAATTGGTGGTCAAAGAAAAAGGGTTTGAAATATGGCACTGCGGAAAAATGTGCCATAAAGCGTCCCGTTTATTTGTCAAGTAGCTGATGAATGGGAGAGAGAAAGGTGCGAGGAGGGGGAACATTTGCTTGAGCTTTTTTAGAAATAGGTGTGTGTCTGCCCGAAAGTCTGGTGACCTACATTTGTTTATTGGTTGTTCCACCGCTTGAACCCGAGAGCCCTCAGAAATCATAAACATCTCTGTTGGAGGGCATCTTTCGTGAGTACCCACCGTGGACGGCAGCTTAACAGCTTGTCATCCAGCTATGTGATCTGTGTGACTGATTTCAAACGGCCGTCTGTTTTTAGACCGGCGTGCCCAACGGGAAATACAAAAGCGCGGCTATTGTTTGTTTGTTTCAAAAGTGACTGACGTGACTCTGTTCCCAGTTTAATCCGGTGGTGTGCTTCTTGGCCATTTCTTTCTCTCCTGCACTTATTTAGAAACGTCCACCCCCCCCACCACCGCCGCCACCTTTTTTATTTGTTACTTTATAAAACCACAAGTTCTACGCAATGCTCAAGAAATCCCAGATACATATGATTCCTATCTTCTTATTTATCAGCCTTATGTTACTGTTTTTTTTTGTTTTTTTTTATGTGTAATTCACAACGCCCGAACAAAACCAGAGAGGTACCATCCAAATATTCAGCTGTGAGAGCAGAAACTGAGACAGCAACGGCTCAGCATTAATGCGACTGTGCCTGCTCTGGGCTGTGTGCCTTCTGGGCCGACCAGCTCTCCTTAGGGCTCCGAGGGAGATTTGCTGTGATGGAGATCAGCTGAGGGGGCTCATGGTAGCTTTGAGTAACAGTCTGTGCTCCAGAGATACTTCCTTGACCGTATATTGCAAACCACAGGGAGCTGATCAAGCCAGCAGCAGGGAGAACCCCCGAGAAGACATCCTCTCTGAGAAGGCCCAATGGATATAGCAGGACGGCTTCTTGGAAAAACCGCTGGTTGAGGGGAGGACGAGGTGGATGAGAGGAGGGAGGGAAGTGAGCAGAAAAACAAGGGGGGGATTGAGGAGGATCGGCGAAGGATTTCCAATGCAGTTACTTCTCATTGTCTGTGTGTCGAACGGATCGACTCAGAGACTCCGGGTGTGGGTGTCATGCTGAGTCGACCTGCTCCATGTACCAGGAGGTCGGTCCAGCTCTATGTTCTGATCCTATCCCAGTCCCACCAGCATACCCCCACCCATTGCCCCATCCCACTCCAGGCCACCGTTTCCCTCTCCATCTACAGTTGCCCACGCCCAAACAGCCCTCCCCGAGACCCAGCAGCTTAACGTGAAAGTCCTCAAATAACAGCGTCTTGCAAGTGAGGAGGCGTTTTCAGATGTGCTGTTTTCTGGGCAACTGCCACCTTGGTGTGTGCTGACCCCCAGGCCACTTCCTGCATGAGGTCACCAGCTCTCAGGAAACATCCATCACTCGAGAGACACAGTCGAACCCAGCACAGGAAACTGAGTGGGTTGCATGCATGCACACACATGCAGGTTCTTGTATTTATAAGGTACGGAGTTATACAGAGCTATAAATCCTGACGTAGATTGTGTTGGTGCCTGTGATGTCATGAACACTGCACTCATTCTCCTGGCGATCCAACTTAATCTATTCTCCGCACGACATGCAGTCCGAACCTTGAGCGTTTGGTCCGTTTACACAGGATCAGTTTAAAAGATGAAATAAGGAATCCCACAAAAACAGTTTTCACTTTAATTTCAACCGGTTTATGGCATTTTTGTGATGAATTTGTAATTCAGTATATTTGTCCATGGTATGGAAAAAAGAGATTTGGCGGGTTAATCATTCGAACAACTTTACATAAGTTTACAGTTCCAGGGGAACTCAAAGTCAGAATAATGTGAGTTCATACAGTATTAAGTCAAAATCTACAATCAATCTGAAGACTGTGAACCTGCTCCAAAGCTTTATGTCTTCTGAGGCGTTGCTCTTGAGTTCTTCACGTCATTCAGCGTTCACATTTTCCTTCAGGAAATAAACTGCAGCTGAATCAGACGGAGCTCTGGTGTTAATCTCAAGGATATCCCACCGCTTCAGTCTGAACAGTTGTTTTGTGTCTTTTGGACGGATGTTTCATTTTAACAAGGCCCAATCTGAGTACAGAGGCTGCTGGAATGTGACGAGCAGTCGTTATTAGTCTGCCAGTTGAATTACCAGCCATGTATGGCCATGTACTAGTAAATCACTTTGATATTGGGGTCATGTGGTGGACTCTGGTGGGTCGTCAGCCGTATTTCGTGTTTTCTTTCCAAATGTTTGATTGTCGTTTCTTCATCTCGTAAAACCTTCAGCACTTCATTGAGTTTCTGTTGTCTCTGCAACGATCTGGCTTAAACATGTTGTGACAAAGCCCCTGAAGTTTAGCTCTTGAAGTCTTCTTTTGATCACTTGATGAGGAAATGTGTACACCTCCACCCACGAGGGCATTCTTGACTCACCGCTCATGAAAAGGTTTTTGTTTGTCCCTGGGAAAATGATGTTCCTCTCATCCACATGACTTGGCGGTCATCAAGTCATTTAACAGGTCAGAGTTCTCCTCTGTGCACCTGATTTCAATATAATATATCCAAATATTGAGGGTAGCAAACCAGCTTAGATGTTTCTTGGGTCAAATTTTACTTTTGTTTACTAACCTGATGAGTTCCGTTGGCACCAAACAGCTTTACAGCCAAAAATAGCAAATAATTCATGCTTTTATTCAGAGCAGTATATTTAAAACTCTTACCTAATGGTTATAATGGGCTAGAAAGCTCCTTACTTGATTACTTAGAATAAAACAGACTTTTTGAATGGATCTGCCTGCTGGAGTATTCAGTAAAATTCAAAACAAATACTGGGGAGAAAACGTTAAAGCACTTGTCTGTGTGGTCTCAACAGGTGTCCCTGATGGTGAAGGTGATTCCCAGCCCGGACTGGTTCGTCGGCGTGGATAGCCTCAGTCTCTGCGAGGGCAACCAGTGGAAACAGGACGTGACTGTTGACCTCCACCCTTATGATGCCGGCACTGACAGTGGATTTACTTTCTCGTCGCCAAACTTCCCCACCAGCCCACCAGAAAACATCACAAAGGTATGAGCTTGTGCGGTGCGATATAACGACAATAATACGTCAGACATCCTGAAGAAGTTGGAGGCGTTTTCCCTCAGTGGGGAAACAATGCAAGGTGTGAGAGCCCCCTCTTTATATTCTTAGAATATTATGCGCAGTGTGAGAACGGGACGTCATTCTTAGCTGTCTCCACTTAAATGATTGCTTGGAAACCCTCATGCCTGACCTGAAGTGATTTGACTAAAAAGGGCCCCGCTTATATAATGCACCATCTATCCTTTCCCGGCATGTGTTTGAAAGCGGGCTATTGTGTATTTGAAGTTTTTTTGAGAATCTGCCGGCTTCCGTGATGAATTATGTCTGACTGTTCTCTGCTGACCTGTTCAGATCACGTCTCAGATGCCAAACCACCCAGCCAACTCCTTCTACTATCCACGCTTAAAGGAGCTTCCACCTATTGCCAGCATAAAGTTCATTCGACAGAACCGATCACCAGACCGTCATGCCCCGATGTCGAATCATATTCTGCCCAACTCCATCAACCCCCAGCGCTTCTCAGGTATGACCATGCATCATCGTTGTTTTTTTTAGCATTTTCGGGCCCAAAATCAAAGGAAATATGCAAAACAGTTGAATTGGAACATGATTTAAGAGAAAACTGCAGAACTTTGGTAACCTCTAAGATTCTGTCATCTCTCGCTCTCCCGTCTCAACACAGCTACGCCACTGGACTGTGAAGTGTCTCTCTGGTCCTCTTGGGGTCTGTGTTTGGGCCCCTGCTCCAGAGGAGGCGTCCGCCACCGCACACGATACATCCTTTTGCGGCCAGCCAACGCTGGCGTCCCCTGCCCTGAGCTGGAGGAACAGGCCGAATGCGTACCACACAGCTGCATGAAACGCCAGTAACACCACAGAGCGTCCCAGCACACGCAGTGCCAGCACACAACACTGGGACTTTCATGTTTTTTTGTTTTTTTTTAACTGCTGGACTGAGAAACATCACTGCATCTTGAGCAGGGTCGTGCAAAGGATTGTATCGTCTTCGTTACAACCAAATTGTGGAAGTTTGGGATGCACTGTATTACCCATTAAGGCCATTAGGTTTAGAGTATACACTCGTCTGGGTCTGTTTATCTGCAGTAATGAGAGGCTGAACTCAGATTGTGTTGGAAAACGGTTGAAGAACACAGCGAAAATGATTTGTTTTGTAAAGTGACTTATAAACTATTGTCGACACAGAAGACGGACAACTGGGAAGAAGAACCGTGAGAATTTGACGTCTTATGGTTTGATCACTATCAGACAGATGTGCATTTAAATTGTTGTGGCACACCAAAGTCACAGATGCACATCTTCCACATGCTCAACCTCGTACATGAATGCACACATGTACACGCTGAAATCTCCACACAAAGGTCCTTGCACATTCTGCATACCTTTACAGGCGTGGAGGCATTAGTTTACATAGATATCCTATACATGCTTGGCACACGAAGCTCTTTTAAAATAACCCTACACCTAAATTTATAAATATCACCTAATAGCTCATTCAGAGCTTCCAAACCTGTCGAGAGAAGATGGACAAATTACAACAAGATGCAGGTTTTCGTAACCGGATGAAAGATTGTATTTGTAATATTGTATCTTTTTATATTTGACTGTTGAGATTTTGTACATATTGTATGATGTATCGTATCTTGTGTAACTCATGAATAAATGTGGAGGTGTGTTTTTCAAATAGAAAACATTCGTGTTACTTTGTCTCCACGGATCATTTAGCTGTTTTTACAAAGGCAAAAATGCTCATTTAAAGCTCTACAAATGGGGTACATTCTGGATTTGCACTGCTCTTGATAAGCACAGCATTGATGTGCACAGGGAGAAGTTTCACCCATATTGACACTTCTTATTTTATATCAACAGAACCCACAGCCTCCAGGCACAAATATACCCCCCAAAAATATCACACTAAGAAAAGGTTGTGATGCTTTTAGTTGGCCAGAACAAAAGTCACAGATTTATATCGATGGGCATTATTCATATTACCGTCTCTCTTCTAAACGTTGATAGCTTCATAGCTTTTTGGCCTGTGCTATTTGAAACGTGGTATTTGTTCTGTGGGATCATCCCAAGAAACCCTGACTCCCCCATTGCATTGCAACACTGAAAAGCAGAGGTTTGTGGCGAAGCAGCGCCGCCTACTGGTCATAATCAAGGTACCCACCTCGTCAAAGATTAGGATTAGGACGATGATGATGACAATGATTTATTCTTTGTGGATATATTATTTTAAAGGAAGCCATTACGTGACTAAATTATTTTCCAAAAATTATTACTATCATTATTATTTTTTTTTTTAGAAATAACATGCTGTAAATATAATAAACACATTACAAGTATGGAACATTCTAGTTGAGTGGTTCTTAAGCTGTCTTGTGTCCAAGTACCTCCATCGTAACTCGTAAGATTAGGAATATAAGCTGTTTTCATCATATTTAATGCTATATATGAATTTCATTTTATATATTTATATTCAAAACTTTATTTAACTGAAAACAGCGATGTTGTTTTCCCACATAAGTTTGAAATAAACCTTTCAGAATAAACTCATAAATGAATAAATAAATCAATTCATAATAAATAACTTGATCCTGTTTTGATCATTATAATATTCGAATTGAAATTGTATATTCTTTTCTCTATGTGCCACTAGAGGGAGCCAGTGTACCACAGTGTCAGAATCTATAGTTCGGTTGTATGGAATCACCGGAGTCCCAAACTTGAAAATAAATAAATGTGGAAATATGAAGAGAATCAATAATAGAAACGTCTGGAAAAAAACAAAAGCGATACAATGCAAATCGGCAACGGCTGTGGGCGGGTCTTTCTGTTCAGGGTGACAAGTCGATACCTGATCACACGATTCCTGCTCGAAGGACGTCATGTTGAGCATTTTTTGTTCATGCCAATAGATGGCACTGTTGCATTATGAACACGTCTGTATTGCAAGTATTTAATTTATTTTATTCCTTTTAGGCATTTCTTATTCCTTGCACAATGTTGCAAATATAATTTATTTGTTTTGGTAACAAAAGTATTTTGTTTGATTAAGAATGCGTTGGTTATGTTGGTTTTTGGCGTAATGTGGGCGTGTCCACTCGTCGTCTTATTTATATTTCCGGGTTTACCGACGAACGAGAGACGACATTTGGGAGTTGAGGGGAAAACATACAATCGTTCTGTAACTACACGCTCCCCATGTCCGCGAGTGTCCATAGATATAAAACACAACACAGCAAACATTTGGAGTGTTGAAATTTCAGGGTTGAATGTTTCTGAGTTGATTTAAAAGTGTGATTTTTAACACATTCTGATTTAAATAATTATCAGTGTTGGCGTTATTTGATCGAGTAGATCACATCAGTGTTGACTCCAGTGTAGTTGTGTACCGTAAGTGTTGTAACTGTTAGCAAGAGTGTCTGGCTGCAGAACCTCCACTCTCGAGCTCCCTCCACTGCAGCCAAGACACTCTTGGGGAATGTGGGAATGTGACGCTACACAGTCATGTACAGTAGATGGCGGTATGCACCTGAAAGCGGTTTGTAACCCGCAAATAAATGAAAGAAACAGAAGAAGAAGCTCCAGTTAACACTGCGGAAAACATGGTGCTTCGGCCGGCCGCTAGAGGCCGCTGTTTCCGCCCTCTCTCGCTCCGTCTCCGCAGTGCTGCCCGTCTACGAGGAGTGCGTTTGATTGTTGCAGGGCTCAATGGCGGACAGAGCAGGGTAGTCGCGTAAACGCCGAGGACAATAACGTTTCGACTGGGCGATCTCCTGGAGTGACTCCGTCCTCCACCGCAACTGTCAAAAGCTCTCAGTCCGTTGTGCAGCCACATCCGACTCAAGTGACCCGCCGCCTCGCAGACCATCTCCCTCGAGTTGCCCTCCCGAGCGGCGGAGAAGTTACACTGTTCATGGTGGCTCACTAGAGGCTGCTGCTGCTAGCTTGTGAGCGAACCATGGGGGAACCTCTCGAACTCATCGGGAAACGGCTGCTTCTACTCCTCGACGACGGCAGGTCAGCGAACGGGCCCGAGCAGGGGAAGCCAGCCTGGGCCCGTGACTGGCTCCGGGGAACGGTTCGAGCAGTGAGCGTCATCGGCCTGCCCGTCCCGGAGGTTAGCGGAGGGGAGGCGACAACAACAACCACCGCTGCGGGGCTAACGGTCAGTGTTTACATACAAGTAATGTCGTCCTTGGTAGCCAAACACACGCCATTTAAGGCTTGTAAAGTACGAGGTAGCTTTTTAGTGTGTTCTTTCCTACATTTAATCTGTTTTTGACCGTCAACATCGATACCTTTTCTGGGAGTTTACATTAGCACTTACATGTACTAGCTAGTATTCCAGTCGCAGACAGCGGGGCGAAGCCAAACTCGAGGGCGGGGATTTTACGGCCTTTGCTTTGTTCACCCTTTGGCTCCTCAACGTTTATCTTCACAATTATTCACCTTAATATTGTAGTTTACGATTGCAAAGCACTGACGAATCAGCGCGAACTTGAACCGTGGCAATATTACAAGTGGTGGCAGCAAGGAAGTAAATGATAGTAACAGCGGATCACCGTCAGCTAACGTTAGTGGAGTTAAAGGCCTTTTGGGTTACAGTGAGGATTCGTCTGTACTGAGGTCTCCTCTCAGTTTAATATGATCCCATCTACACGAATAGATCACTCTTAAAAACATTGAATGAGTCCACATATATTATATTTGAGAACCCGCTGTGTGAGATCTGCACAATAAACGGGTGGAGGAGGCTGACCTACCTGCAGATAAACTTGGTGATGTAGGTAAGTGTCTCATTGAAAACAAGCCTGCAGTACATTTAATTTCAGTTGCATTAAAATACTTTGACTTCAATCGGCTGATTCCTCTATCTATGTCTGACTTAACTAAGTAGTTTGTCCATTCTTTGGTGAAAATATGTGAAGATTTCATCAGTTGCATCCATCATGTGTACACATTTTGTCACACATTTTAAAAGTCCACTTTTTTTGTCTTGAGCAAACTCACACAGCAAAATGTAACTCCAATTCCACTGTTGTAAGATGTAACTACTGTCTTTTACAATTGATAATTTTCCAATAAATATACTGGTGTTCCCTCCATCCAAATATCGTCAAAATTTCAGGAAGGGAAATGTTTACTGGTAACCCAAGCCTAAAGCGCAACCTAAAGTGTTTATTAAAGATCCCAAAATGTCAATTGGCTGCAGTAATCCAGGGTATTGTGATCAATCCACCCATCTAATGTACTTTATTCGTCCCAGGGCTGCAGCCAATCGCCTCTGGTGATAAATGATGACAGGTCAAATACAAGGAGATGGATGACCACACAGACTCACTTTCACAACCATGGACAGTTTGGATTCTGACTTGACCTCAAATGCTTGCTTTTGCAATGTAGGAGAAAACTGGAGTACCCAGGTGACTCCAGAGAGGTGCCCTCTTCCCTGGACTCAAACTACTTACTGATCAAATCTATTGCAGTCAATCATCCACATGAAAATAATTTCAAATTGTATGAACATATTTGCGAAGGCCTGGTGCCCCTCAAGGCAACAGACAGAAAATGCAAACTTTACACACCAAGCCCCCCCCCCCCCAAACTCGACTCAAACAGAAACGTTCTTACTATGATGCTAAAGTGCGAACTCCTACACTGTGGTGTGGTTCTTCTGCGTCATGACATAGGTGTGCAAATTAGAAAACCGTCTCGTGACTGTGGAAATGGTTTCAGAGCATCAGGGAACGACCCAGAATCAATGTACATGTATATTTGGTGAAAACATATTTCACCTCGGGTGTGTGTATCTGTTGAAACGCATTACGACAGCCAAGCACAAGCGTGTGTGATCTATCCACAAGCTCGGTGGGTTTGAAATACTTTGCACCCACTTGTTGCATGAAACACGTCGTGAGTCAGCCGCTATAGGACCAGTGCAGAGGGGATTTGAGGATGTAGTTAACTTGGCCAATTCCCACTGTCCCGCTGACGTTTGGAATCAAAGCCAGCGATCAAAGAAAAGGTGAATTGTCCCATATCTGAACAAGTACTGACAACGCCAGCTGTGATTGTGAGCACATAAAAAAACCAACTGTTTTCAGCCAAAATTTCCAAGATATATTTTGCCTGACAGATTTGAATCAGTGGATCTTGAAGGTTCCAATTGTGGAGAGTCTCTGCGTTTTGAATCTTGCTGACAATTAGTGATGGTAAATAGTAAATATGTTCAATTCCACCACTCTTCCCTTTTCACAGTTGTTGCTCTGAGATGTTCGTGTAGAATTTCAATACCAAGTATACAAAATACACAAGTTTTGATTTATGGTATTCATGAAAAGAAAAAATGAATAAATTGTAGAATAAAAAAAACCAAACCTGTCATCGCAGTAACCTCAAACTAAAACTCATGCTGACCAAACAGAAGTGTAGTAAACACAGTTAGACAAAACTTATTAGCGTTTGCTTTTGGTAATCCACAATATCAATACATGGTAGATACATTAAAGTTAAAGAGGTTTCACAGTAAAATTAATGGAAATGTACTGAAGCTAATATTGCTGCCAATATTACATGAACTGATACTATCATTTATGTTGCTAAAACACACAAAAAAAAATGTACAGGGTGTTTTGTTTCTATCATTTGCTCCAATGATAAATAAAAAGGCATGGTGAGCACCAAGTGACCTGGATTCAAATGCTGATTCAATTCAACTTTATTCATATAGAACAAAAAATAAAGTGCAGTCACATCTGGGCACTTTTACATAGAAAAAAACCCCCCAACAATTTCAAATGAGGAAACAATAGTGAAAATGGGAAGGGGAAAAAAGAACTCCTCTTTAACAGGAGGAAACTTGTGCAGAACTAGACTCAGGGGTGGCGGCTATCTGCCGTTCCAGTTGTTGTTCGTGGATCGAAGGAGAGGAAAGGATAAGACGGACAGATTGTGTGGACAAATTCAAACCCGAGTTCTTCATCTTCAAACGTTTGGTCTGGACCCGGGACAAGCAGCCTCCTTCAGCATTCACACTGGGTTTTCTAGATTTAATAAACCGCATTTGCTTCACATTTTGATTTATGAACTTAATGTTTTCTGAACGAGCATCTACTAGTCTTAACTCTTCCCTTACTTTACTACCCGTGTCTGTTGCACTGTGATGTTCTCTGTCTGGGAGTAAATATGTCAAATGCTTATGCACCGTGAACTCCCACTCCTTAAGCGGCTCGAGTTCTGAATTTGATTTTCTATGTCTTTATTTAAAAAAAACCCAACATGTATTTGTCTTATAGTTTAATATTAGACCTTCAGTCTCTGGAGCTAGTTCATATCTTCTCTGCTTGGTGTTTATGTCAATTTCAGACATAGCAGTATGTCACTCCAAACCAAGTACGTAGTTGATACTTTGCACAAATCCAATAATAATGGGCTGCCAGGCCACCAAGAGCCGAAGCCCATGTAAAAGTTGTCTATACATGACACGTGGCCTTTCCCAGGCTCGTAAACATCCTCTTCAAATCTACCTTCTCTTTGCAGTATGAGCACATCTGCTTCTTTCCCATGAGCCACTCTGCGTTTTTATTCCTCTTCCTCTTTGTATATGTCACTGACAAGCCGTGAAGTGGCAGCAAAGTGTGGCCATGACAACCCAACATGCCATTGTACATATAGTTTATTTTGAGCATACTAATCATCTAATGTTTACAAAATTAGCTTTCTCAAAATCAATGACACACTTGTGTCCTCATTGTGTCGCATGGGATTGGAGGTAAGATTCCTTTTTTCAAGCTGAATTATCCTTAACGTCAACAGAAAGTCCAGTTTGAAAGGAACGTTAAGACCTTATCGAATATTTCTGCTACATAACTTTCATTCCTGCGGTGTCCATTCTGTATGAAACGCTGTCAAATTCCATGCCCCAAAGCAAACAGTTCAAGAAAAACTGTTGAAATAACAATTTTTTTATTTAATAGACCAATGTGAACATTTATTCACGAGCTGCGGTTGCATTGACCATAAGTAATCTGATTAATCACTGATGTGATTCAAACGCCACCATATAGCCAGTTCTGATCAGATTGGCCCCATCTAATTAAATTAAGACATTATGGGATTGATCCATTGACTGAAACAGATATTTTGGTGCATATAAACCTGAACAAACATTTTTTTTTTTTTGGGAGGGGGGGGGAGGGGTTGTGTCCTTGGTGAAGTGGGAATCTGATCTTACAAACAAATCGCTCTGATTCACAGCATGTAAACACTGCTCGTGTGTGTGTCTGTGCTACTGTGGCCAAAGTACTCTGCTTACAACAGACACCACATGGTGTGACATGCTCCTTCACACACGGCCAATTTGTGCTAAATGGCATTTATCTCGGGATGTAAAATTATTCCTCAAAGTGATTAAAGCAGCTTCATATAAGGAGTGGCCATAAAATACACCAAATAAAGGTCCTAGATTCAGACCAAAAACCGAGTGGTTGTATCGCTCGCATGGAGAAGGGAACGTCATGCCAATCACTTCTGATCATGCCACACACACTTTGCCTCACACCCGGCGTTAATGAAATAATAAAAATCGGGCAAAAGCTTGGTATTGTAATGCATTATATTTGCTTGTGTTCGATCTGACTCTTTCTCACATGGCCACATTCATACAAGTGTTTTTCTCTTCTCGTGGTAGGTGTGTGTGGAGTTTGAGAACGCCTCCCAGCGGTCCTCGTGGGTGCAGGTGTATGATGATGGGGTGAAAGCGGTGCTGGTTGAGGACTCCATCGTTTGGGCCAGTCGAAGTGAGGCGACTGGGACTGCCGGAACTCCAGCATCAGCCACAGCCTGGCCAGCTCTGGTGAGATCAGCCATTGGTGTAATGATTTGTTCAGACATGTCGAGCAACAGCATTTACAGATAATCATTGACACAGTTCACGTTTCAATGTACCCATATTCCAACAACTCGTGCATGTGAGCCCTCTCATACAACACAAACATTAATCAATCCTTTTTGGGGATTATACTGTGTCCCAGGCACTGTTGAGCACATTTCTTGTATAAAAATAATAAAGATTCAAGATTTCTTAAACTGCTACTTAGAAATATAGAAAAGTTATAGTATTTTTCTTCCCCACATAACGGTTATAGATACAAGAATCTTGAATAAAAGTGCAACAGGCTAATGGAGAAATAAGTGAGAGTAGAAGGACAAATGAATTGAAC
The DNA here is from genome assembly GCF_963422515.1 of Blennius ocellaris. Classification (NCBI taxonomy): domain Eukaryota; kingdom Metazoa; phylum Chordata; class Actinopteri; order Blenniiformes; family Blenniidae; genus Blennius; species Blennius ocellaris. The sequence continues at coordinate 9,761,580 of NC_137658.1, read as the reverse complement.
TGCTGAGTGGATGTCCTCAGCATTGCCCCTGATCTGTCAGGAAGAGATGTGAGGTAGAATTTTATGCATTGCCGTGTTTATATGCATTTTAACTCTGAGGACAATTACAGCAATAAAGTTGCACTTTTGACAATATATATATGATGTCTGCAGTCATTTTTGAGTGCATTGAGAAAAAAAATCAAATTGAAACTCGAATAATTTTTTTTTTTTAAATAGATTTTTCTTTGAAGTCACATCGCCCAGCCCTACTGGCTCGATATTGATACTTGCTAACAATGTCGAAATGTTTGCTTAAAGATGTCCATTTCTTGATAACTGACACCCATTGACGGTGTTTTTGTGTAGTTGAACTTTTTCCCTCAAAGTGTTCAGATGTTTACGTGTTGTTGTGTTTTTCCATAGGTTTACCGCTCTCTGGTGGACAAAGTGGGTCTGGGTTCGTTGGTTCCCGTGGAGTACTTTGGAAACAAGAACTTAGAGTTCCTGCCCGATAACAAAACTGTACAGAGGTTTGAGGTGCGTCAAAGTGTTTCCAATGAGAACACAAACACTTCTGCTCATTCAATTCTGCTTTTTTTTTGTTTTTGTTTTTAACTCGTGTTAATTGAATACATGACTCTTGATTGGACAGTGGGTTTTGGTGTTGTTGCTACGCTGTTGCAGTGTCACTAGTTTGAATCCAATGTGGTGTCTGTATGTGCAGGTTGACAAAGACCTACGGCATCCGTTGCTGTTGGAGCAGCCGTCTGTGCAGGCTGCCATCACCAGCTGGCGTACTGACTTTGAACTGCAGGAGATCTTCAGAAAGGGTGAGGCAAAATTGGTACCGGTTTATAGTTGTTTTCAATATTAGATGTAATCAGTTGATCACAGCATTTCACCAGACGCATTGCAGGTACTCACATGGATCTGCATCCAAATAACAGTAAAAAGCAACACTATAACAACCAAGATAAAGTTAATAAAAGTATATCCGCTCGCCATGCCACGTCTCCCGTCTTTTATATTTTCCAGGTCTAACTCCTTTTCCATTCCACTGTTCGTTGGTTTCAGGTTCATACACGATTCAAGGACGCAGAGTTCGTGTGTATCAGCCCGAGTTTGAGGAGTGCTGGGCCTCAGGATTGGTGTCACAGCACGACCCCATCTCACACATCATGGAGATTACCTTGGATAAGGTAAATCACATTGATCCTAGTTTATACTCAAAGTCATGACATGAAAGGAGGCTTCCCAACACTCACCCTTTGTTCTGCAGGGAGAAGAAAATCAGCTTGTAGATCCTCGGGTCATCCATGTCAAGCTGACTGAGGAGGAGGTAGGACTGTCATCTCGTTGGGAGAACCGCGTTTTCTCTGTCCTGGCGTATTGTTATCTTTTAAACACCACTCACAATACAAATATTCCCTAATGTTCTCTCTTCTTTTAGCTCGGTAAGAATGGCCGGCGGAGGAAGGATAGTGAAACAATGAAGGGTGATAATGGTCGCAGGCGCAGGACTGCGTCAGAAGGTGAGGATGACTTGAACTTGAAACGTTTTAAAGGAGCAGGAGACCCGGCAGCGGACGCACAGAACTGTGGCGACTCCAACAATACTTCAGCGGAAGGGATTGGGATCTGGGCTGGAGATTCGAGCGAAAGAGTCAGCAGCACGACCAAAAACGGAAGCTCCTCGGAAGGACCCTTCCCTCAGGGCAGAGTGGCGTCCCCCAACACCACTTCTTCCCTTCAGATGGACCCGGCAAACGCCGCTGCCCGTTACTCTGCCCACGTCAAAGAGAACGGCCGCTCCCTCTCCACGCAAGGAGCAGCAGACTCCACCACCACCATCACCCACACCCCAACCCCTCCTCCCCTGAAACCAGCCCCCTCCCCTTTCTCCACCACATCTTTTCCTTCACTAGGCCAGATGCCAATCTTAGTCCCTGGAGCTCCAGGCCCCAAGGCTTCCCCATCCCCCCAACCAGACAGAGAAGAGGCTTCCCAGTCGGCATATTCCAAAACAGCTGCCCTTGTCTCCCCGGGACCTGTCACCATTTCTTGGTCTCAGGACAGTGGTCCCAGTGTGGCGCTCTCTGCTTCTGTGGGTTTCAGTGCGAAAGCTCCAACCTGGGGAAGCCAGACTGAGGTAAGACAATCGATAGGATGAGTGCTTTTGTTTTTATATGTAAATTACACATGTGGACCATCATCAATTAATATATTTTGACTTCCGTGAGGAAAGTTAAAATAAAATTAAAGTTTAAATGAAGGTGAGACTTGAGAAGTTAGTGATTCCGAGAGCTGTCAGACTATCATGGCAAATAATTCACAAGCGGCTTTAAGCTGGTCTGCATTGGACCAGCATGAGCGTGAACAGAGCAGACTATGACAACGAAAATCAAATGTGAAGAGCAGTAAGTCTGGAAAGAGCTGCATTGAGTGATTAGGAGCTAGTGCCTTGAACATTATCCTCATCCAAAGTCTGAAATTGGTTTGGAGCAAAGTGGTGTTGAACAGGAGAAAATAACATGTTCTACAGATTCATCTGTGCCACAAAGAAGTACAACTGACATTTCAACTGTTTTAAATGTGGAAAATTGCTACAAACTGCAGTACATGAAATGCGTGGAACACTGTTGCCATGTTGATAATTCTCACTACATTTAGCAAGTCCTCAGACATTATTTGGAAAAAGCCACCAGCAATAAATCGGGTGACTGTTTGCAATGTTTTTGACACTTATAAAGATTTATTATGAAAGGACATATTATTTTCACTTTTTTTTTCCCCAGCAGAGTGCAGCAGCAATGGAATAGAATGGATTGTGCATGGATTAATTTTCAATAGAATTAAAATATGCTTTCCGGAGAATAATTGTAGTGCTTTCCACATTGACATGTTGAATAATTATATTGGCCATAATTGTGCACCTTTCTGACCCCCTTTTCCATGAAAACGTTTGTGAAAAGGCACATAACGAACTGTGACATTTCTATTGTTGTGGAGTGAACACACATACTATTACAACCTGATATAATGTGATTTTAATACCCTCACTGATAAGTGTTCTGTTACTGCTGTTAATATACATTCACTTGTTTTCGCAGGCTCCTAAAACGGCCTCAGGTTTCCGGTTGTCCCAGGCGGTGTCTGCCGCTCCTGTCTTTGGAGACGTTACCTCCCAGACCAATGGCGCTCCTGCTGCGAGTCCAGCTTCACAGGACACCCCGAGGCCTTTCGGCTTTGGATTTGGAACCGTAAAGAATGAGTCTCAAGCTCAGCAAGACCAAAACCTGTTTTTCCAGTGTATGACCCAGACGTCTGGCTCCAGCCAGAGCCTCGCTGCAGGTCAGACCCAATCCAAGGACTCCAACTATTTCACTGCAGTGTCGGAGGGCCTGAGCAAACAGCCCCCAGTTCTTTTTAAGAGCACAGCCTCCACTGAAGGGCTGAAAAAGCCTGACCAGCCCAAAGTGCCTGAGGCCCATCCAACAGGAAACGGTGTGTTCAACAAATCGCCATTGGCCTTCCAGGGTATGGGTGGCTCCGCAGGAGGACCGAGCTCCAGCTTATCTGGTGGTGGCGGTGCCGCGACTGCTGGAGTCCAAAACACTTCTAAGAAGAACTGTAATAATGGAACTTCTGTTGGGGGATTGGGGTTGCAGTCCGGTTTTAAGTCTTCAGACAGTCACCAGAACCTGTTTCTACAAGCGTCGAAAGAGCCTGCAAATCCCTTTCTGGCATACGGAGATAAAACCTCCCTCACACCTTTTGCTGGCCTTACTGGGACTGAGCCGCAGACCCACGGTTCTGTTTTGGACGGCAAACCAAACCTGTTCACGATGGCGGAACCACCAACGGGGATTCTGTCTTCCGCCTTCCCAGCAGCTGCTCCAGCCAGCTCCTCCTCCTCCTCTCTGGCTCCCGCCTCTTCTCCCAGACGGCAGAGTGACGGAGCTGTGAAGAGCGAGGAGCAAAGTGACGGGGAGATGCCGACATCCACGTCAGGATGCTCCATGTTCGGCAGCACCGGCCCTGGTGGACCAGAGGACGAGTCCATTTCCTTTGACCAGAACCAGTCCCAAAAGTTTAACCTGGAAGACAGAGGCCAGTCTTCTAAACATGACTCTGACTCCAGCAGCAACAGTGACCTCTCAGACCTGAGTGATAATGAGGAGGGGTTAGAGAAAGGTCAAATTCCAGGAGGACCTCCGCATTCTTCCAAGGACGCAGCCCTTCTACAGAAAAATAAAATCCAAGGAGCTTCAAAGAGTCGTCCACGTAACAAACCTTTTAAAGGTAAGGTCTGCTCACTTTCAGTGCCACGCCATCATTTATTGTGATCAGGTTTGTTGGATGCAGAATGAACAGAAGTTCTCTTTCAGTGGGCCAGTCTGTACTGAAAGACCAGAGCAAAGTGCGCCGTCTGAAGCAGTCCGGCGAGTCTTTTCTCCAAGACGGCTCCTGCATCAACGTGGCCCCTCATTTACACAAGTGTCGTGAGTGTCGCCTGGAGCGCTACCGCAAATACCGAACTACAGACGACGACAGCGATAATGATGACGATCCAAACGTGGCCTGTCGTTTTTTCCACTTCAGAAGGTATGGGCAATGCTCGTGTTTTGCCCTGCATAATTGAGCTTAATATTAGTTATTCAAATAAAGCACACTATCTTACTTTGTTAAAATACTAACATCTATTTTGCTTCTTAGGTTGGCCTTCACTCGTAAAGGTGTGCTGCGTGTGGAAGGCTTCCTTAGTCCTCAGCAGAGTGACTCCATGGCTATGGGTCTGTGGCTTCCGGCCCCAGCTGTTCAGGAGGGCCTGGACCTCGATACATCCAAGTATATCCTGGCTAATGTGGGAGACCAGTTCTGTCAGCTGGTCATGTCTGAGAAAGAGGCCATGATGATGGTGGAACCTCACCGTGAGTATGGCGATACGTGTCCGTCCTCTTGTCGAGCCACGTGTTCATCTGACCGTCATTTCACCCGGTGCTCCCAACCGGTCAGCGGTGTCGTGAAAACTTGGTTGTTTTTTTTTTTTTTGTTCTTCAGAGAAAGTGGCCTGGAAGCGTGCCGTGCGAGGTGTCCGAGAAATGTGCGACGTGTGCGAGACCACTCTCTTCAACATCCATTGGGTGTGTCGCAAGTGTGGCTTTGGCGTGTGTCTGGACTGCTACCGGATGCGCAGGAACAGGCCACGCGAGGGTGAGTCTTGGACATCCAGCAATATTTAACTTCGTCTGCTATTGGTTAACCAAACCGTCTCGGTTTTACCTGTTCATTTTATACCCTGCAGATATTGACGAAGGTCCAGAAGATGACGTTTTCTCTTGGTTGAAGTGTGCCAAAGGCCAACCCCATGAGCCACAGAACCTCATGCCCACTCAAATTATACCTGGGACAGGTAATAGTACCAAATCATTGCATCATAAATGTGTAAATCTTCACATAAACACCAGGTTTATGAACTTTATTACAATACGAGTACAATGACATATTAGTAGAATGACATGGGCAATGACGGACCTTTTTTTTTTTTGTTGCTTTTTCTCTCTCAGCTCTTTACAACATAGGCGATATGGTACATTCAGCGAGAGGCAAGTGGGGTATTAAAGCAAACTGCCCTTGTGCCAGTCGACACACGAAGCCTCTAGTGCGCCCTACTGCGCCAAATGGGATATCACAGGTACTGTTCATCAAATTACTCTTATTGAGTTTCTCTGAAGTCGTTTGACCCGAACGTTGTCCCGTGGCTGCGCTTGTCTCGTCAGTCTCCCATGAGCAGCGGGGGCAGTGGCCTTCCAGTCGCGGCGTCTGGTGCTGGCACCACTCCGAAATCAGAGGGGGACACACCTGCAATCAAAACAGAACCTACGCAAACGGCAGCGCCATCAGACAGTGGCGGTGGCGAAAGTGTTGGTAGCACCAGTAACTCCACCAGTGGTACGTCGTCCCCCTGTAGCCTTGCCCAGGCCTCTGCCAAGGAGCCGCGCTCATCGGGAGAAGGCAACAGCTCCGCTTTGCACTGGCTGGCAGACTTGGCTACTCAGAAAGCGAAGGATGACACCAAGGGTCAGTAGGAAAATTGAAATGGCTGATTCAGTGGAATCCATCAGAAATGAATAATTAAAAAAAAAAGTGAGCAAATCAAGATGGAAGTTTAATGTTGCATCGATATTTTATGCCTCTAGAATCGGGATCTCTTCGCTCCATGATGAATCGAGACACTCGGCCACCCTTCGGACTGGATTCACTCAGTGCCCTGTCAAAGCCTTCTGCTTCCAGCCCCAAGTTGTTTAACAGCCTGCTACTGGGCTCCAGCATGACCCAGTCCAAACCCGAGGGCTCCAGTCTCCGAGACCTGCTCAATTCAGGACCGGGGAAATTGCCTCAAGGCCCCGGAGAGAGTGGAGTACCTTTCCCCTCTGTGTTCACCTCAACAGGAGTACGTATACATCTCTTTATCAACCTCATCGGCAAACGCCACTTGTAGACATTGTCCCCATCAATGTGTAAATAGCCGAATGTAGAAATTTGAAGTGTTAGTCATTGAATTTTCATGTTATGTTATTGTCCTGTTAAATGTTTGGGAGGACTAACATTGGGATTAGCAGAATGGTTACAAATTGTATTACTTCTATCTCCTGGTGTGTGAATTAGTTATTTTTGTCCAGGGGTTAACTGCCTGTTAAAGCAGGCTCTACTGATGAGCTCATGTTTCGAGTTTTGTAACCAAAGACGACTGTTTGGTCCGTCAGGGTGACAAGTTGAAGAGCAGCCTCCCAAACTTCTTGGATCACATCATCGCGTCGGTTGTGGAAACCAAGAAGGCAGAGGGCCGTCGCTCTGGGACGTCTGAAGGCAGCGAGCTCAGCGTGTTGGGGGGCCGCAAAGAAGGCGTGATGGGCCTTAGTGTTTTGGAACCACACACATCACACTCCTGGCTCTGCGATGGGCGACTCCTCTGCCTGCAGGATCCCAGCAACAGCAACAACTGGAAAATCTTCAGGGAGTGCTGGAAGCAGGGACAGGTGAGAACGCACGAAGGAAAGATTGTTCCAGATGAAGGAATTGGGTCGACTGATGACGTGACTCACATTGCTCTTTCCTCCCCCCCCCTCTCTTCTTTTCTCCTTGATAAACAGCCTGTGCTGGTATCGGGGATACACAAACGCCTGAAAGGGGAGTTGTGGCGGCCTGAGGCCTTCAGTGAGGAGTTTGGAAATCAGGACGTAGACCTGGTCAACTGTAGAAATTGTGCTATTATCTCTGACGTGAAGGTGCGAGAATTTTGGGACGGCTTTCAGGTCATCTCCAGTAAGTAACCAAGCATTTATTTGTGTATGCGCGTGTGAACACCGTCGTTGTTAATAATGCATCTTGCTCATATAACGGAGTGTGGCTGCTGTTATTTCTGTAACTGCAGAGCGGCTGCGAGACAGTGATGGGCAACCCATGGTGTTAAAACTAAAAGATTGGCCTCCAGGTGAAGACTTCAGGGACATGATGCCCACACGGTAAGGAACTGACATTTTGATTTCCTCTCCTCCACGTGTTTGCCGAGCAGTCACAGATCTGTGAACTAATATTTCCAGTGTCACATGTGGAAGTGCCTGTCAAATGATTGAGTCCTACTTCCTCCAGGTTTGATGATTTAATGGATAACCTCCCCTTGCCCGAGTACACAAAAAGAGATGGCCGTCTAAACCTTGCGGCCCGCTTGCCCAACTTTTTTGTGCGTCCCGATCTCGGACCCAAAATGTACAACGCCTACGGTAAGAATCATCCTCTGACTCAAAGACGGTGTTTGTCTTTACAGTTTGTGCGCCGCCACTCACACGCTCTTTCACACTCAGGCTTAATCTCGACTGAAGACAGGAAGGTGGGAACCACTAACCTCCATCTGGATGTATCTGATGCCGTCAACGTCATGGTCTATGTTGGCATTCCTCACGGCGACGGAAACCACGAGCAAGGTCGGTAGACTTAAAAAAAAAAAACAACCTTGTCTCTGCATCCGTGTCTGATGTGCTGAATCACATGCAAACATGCCCGATACACTCGTTTTTTGTTTTTCAGCATTGAGTGAGCAGCTACACTTACTGAAATCAGTTTTTTGCATTGCAAAACAAAACATTTAATCCCCAAAATGTTTTTATTGACAGTGTTGCCTTCAGTTTGCGTCACATCAAATCCAACACATTGCACATTTGTTGTCATTTTCTTGTAACTGATCACTACTGAGCAGCTCTCTCCCAACACTGTCTAGACTTCATGTTTAGACTGTTTGAAGTCATTCCAAACTTGGTAAAGACTCCTGGAAAGACCCTCCGATGGGTCTCGGTTTTTTTTACATTGTGGTAAAATTTCTCATTCACAGAGGCAGATATCTCTGGACGTGCAGGTCTGTAGACTTTCAGTTGTATCACTTGAGTAGCATGCCCTTCTACTTGACTAACGCCCCCACCTTTCACTCCTCTGCTCCGTCCCTATGTTGTTGTTTGTGCCGTAGGGGCCAGAGCACCTGGGCCTGTCTTTCAGTTTCTGCTGCTGCGTTTTTAGCCCGTTGCATATTTCTTAGTTAATGCAAGCTGCAGTCGACTGCGTTAACACCTTGCCGCCCTCTGGACATCCTTGCTTTTTTTTTTTTTTTTTTCCTTTCTGTGTAGACTCAAAGGTTGAATTGAACAAGTGTGTCACATTTGGACATTTTGATCAATGTGAATCTTCATTCGCATTGTCCCGAGTCGTTGGATTGGGAGATTCTTCAGTTCCTGTCTGGCTTGGGTGCGCTGTGCTCTGGTCCTTACACTGTTGGGTGGAAAGCTTGAATGAAGGGCGTCTAGAATTGGCACGCCTGTTTATCTCAGGCGCCAGTTTTACTCATCATACGCATCCCCAACCGAAACAAACGCAATGAGAGGGTGTATAGTGTTAGCCTTGACAGGTATTTTCATAAATGACAAACTCTTCACTAGGGTCCTTTTTCAATTGTTGATCACAGACAGGGAGCAAGAATTGAAGAGGAATTTATTGTTTGGTAACATATAACCATTGGACTGTCAATTCAACAGAGAATTACTGGAATAAATAGAAGTGAAGCATCAGTCTTGTGCTGAAACCTTTACAGGTCTCATTGAAATAAGTAATTTCAATTTTAAAAAGAAAGAGAGAGAGAAAGTTGTTCCAAGTATATTTCAGGATATGTCTCTTATGACTTTTAAAACTTAATATAATTGGTTACTACGATCTGTGGTGTAAAACTGACCAAAACATGCATCAGGTATAGAGTTGAAACAATTTAAACAGCTTGCCCTGAACAGGAAGTAATAAAGACATGCCTATTAAAGGGTTAACGTAACAGAATTATGCTTCAGTGTTGACTTTCAAGACTTCTTTTTCCAAGTTCCCAGAACCAGCTTTCCTTTCATTTAATTTGTTAGTACAAAGCGTTCAGAGCCACCATCGTACCAAGACACTCCAAAAAAAAAAAGAGAGAGAGAATTTGTATTAATTTCTTATTCATCTTTCATTCTTACAACTGGAGATATGAAATACCTGCACTCCTCCAACCTGGCGACTAAATTATGGCTGTGAAGGATTCGGCTATGGAGATTAAATAGGGATGACTGTGCCAGTACACACAAACATCGTAAGCCGACTCATAAGTCACTGCTCACATGGCTGGATCGCTAAAAGAAAGCGAGGATGCATAGCCCTGGGCTCGTGAAAGACAAAGGCCCACTTCGACATACTTGTTAGTGACTCTGCTTGTTTGCAGTCTTTCAGCGCTGAATGTTGGAGGTCAGAAGTCTCCCGAGGCAGTAGGGTTATCTGCGTTTTGAATCAGCCTGTGGATGTGAACATTGTGTTAGTAAAATGTGATCGTGTAGTCTGTAAGTTGTCCTCTTTTTTTTTTTTTCTGCCCCAGTGGTTCTCAACTGGTCTGGTCACATGATCCACATTTAGTTTCAGTCACGTCCAAAGTTTAATGTGAATGCATCTCCTTGGTACAATATGTCGAGATAATAGTCGTATTGTAGCTTCGTGCTTCATCAATTGGCTGCTGAAGGAAAATACCAGTCCACATACAGGATGACTGCTCGGGGATATTTTGCAGTGAAAGTCATATTGTGCAGTTGGAAATGGGCTTTAAATGGTTTGTTCTTGAAAAAAACAAAAAAACAAAAAAAATCCAAGCCCTAACATGTAAACTCCTGAAGTCCACCAACGATGGACGTGTGACCCTCCACTGGGTCACGAGCCAGTTGAGAACTACGGTTCTGCACCGTCTGTGTCCAGCAGTATGATGGTTGTCCACTGGTGCGCTTAACAAGTACGTGTGAAAGTGGGACATTAACGGTCGTGGTCACGGTCCCAGGCCTGAAGCATGATGCGTTTGGTCAATAATGGGGATGGGGGGGGAGAAGAGGCAATAACATTGAAGTGATTGGAATAACATTAAGTGCTGCTCAAATCGACCTCTTTAAAGAGGAAGCTGGACTCTTCGGTTCTTGTTCACATTGAAACCCTGCTGTTGCTGTTGCTCTGTATGTGTCGGTTTGGTATCCAGAGGTCATGACCACCATTGAGGAGGGCGACGTGGATGAAATGACCAAGAGGAAGGTTTACGAGGGAAAGGAGAAGCCGGGAGCTCTCTGGCACATCTATGCTGCCAAGGACGCGGAGAAAATCCGAGAGCTGCTCCGCAAGGTGAGCCGCCAGTAGATTCCTGTTTCAAATGGCGAGAGATCCCACTGAGGCCACCGTCAGTCACTGCACTAGTTACAATTTAAACCAAGTCCTCCCGAGAGCGGACAGAACTATCACAAGTCAACACAAAAAGGGGTAGATGAACCCTCACCAGTCATGAAAATGTCTTTGGTCTTTTCTAAGCGATGACCTATTTTAATTTTAATTTTGCTTGCATCAGGTGGGAGAAGAGCAAGGACAGGAAAACCCTCCAGACCATGACCCCATTCACGACCAGAGCTGGTACCTGGACCAGGGGCTCCGCCGCAGGCTCTACGAAGAATACGGCGTCCAGGGCTGGGCCATTGTCCAGTTCTTAGGAGATGCTGTTTTTATCCCGGCTGGAGCTCCGCACCAGGTGGGACGTTTAGACCAAGATAAATTTAACATTCTTAAATGGCCCCCATTCATAAACATGCAACGCTGTCCCGTTTATGGAAGAGGCTTGCTCACTTGTGTCGTCCTCTCCGCCCCCCTCAGGTACACAACCTGTACAGCTGTATCAAGGTGGCAGAGGACTTTGTGTCCCCCGAACACGTGAGACACTGTTTCAGACTCACGCAGGAGTTCAGACACTTGTCCACTACTCACACGAACCACGAAGACAAACTACAGGTGGGTGTGCTTCTCTTCTTTTGGCCTCATCGTGTCACATTCTAGTCCAGTGAAGCTTCAATCCAAGCTTCCGGCTCCTCTCCAGGCCGTGTGGGGAATTTTGTAATAGAAGCTGCGTTTAAAGTCCAATTGAAAGTATTCAAGCTCTGTTTTGGGAAAAATACCATAAAAGACACAATGGAAACTGCGGTTACGGGATGCCTTTTCCCAGTGTCATTTCTTTTCAACCTCTCTTTCATTGCAAGGGGAGAAATCATGAGAATGAAAATACTCAAAAATAAAATAATTTTTGCAAAACCAAACTGAGGTTTTTTTCGAGGCAATACTCCCAATGTTTCGTGTTGTTTTTTGAGGCCTTCTGTCGTTTTTTTCCACTGCTTTCTGATGACACTTTCTTCGCGCCATCAGGTGAAGAACATCATCTACCACGCAGTGAAGGACGCTGTCGGGACACTGAAGGCCCACGAACCCAAACTGGCTCGTCCCTAGTTCCTCTGTCTGAACAACCAGCCTCTGAAAACCACTCCACTCTGTGCACCAACATAACACAAGTACAAGCTGCAGAGAACAGAGATATTGTAGGGTTTTTTTTGGTTCGTTTTTTTTTTTTGTTTTGTTTTTTGGGGACAGGGTGGGAGCGGGGCGGCGGGAACATTTGATTTGGGGATCAGACGTTAGGGCCTAATCAGCATTTTGATGAAGGAAAGTCCTTTGTCACTGTTAAAACAGTTCACGCAAACATGTCTAGTTTTTAATTTGATTTTGGTTCTTTTTATGATTAACTCTGTATTTAAGGTCAGTGTGTTTGTTCTGTTTTCATTGTATATGTAAGATGTGAGAGTAAGGGAGGTTAAAGCTGATGTGCCTTTGGAGCAGAAGATCAGCTACATTATAAGCAAACTGGCAGAAATGTGAGTTCTGGGCTAACTTTCCTATTTTGATGATAATGACGATGATTTTTTTTTTTTTTTTTTTTCCCCAATAGGAACAAGGTTACCTTGTTTTGTTTTTGTAGATTTCTTTTGATGTCTTTAAACAGCTGATTGTTTCTGCCCTCTGTGGCTGAAATAAATCTGAGGAGCAGCCAGTTAAGGGAAGCAGACCAAAGTTTTATATTTTTAGTTTTCTTATTTCACTCTTAGTGTAAGAAATCTTTTTCTTTTTATACATCACAAGGAAATGATTGGGACGGCTTCAGAAAGGATGTTTGTTTTTGTTTTTTTCTTGTTTTTTTTTCCCTTGTTTTTCTTCTCCCCACCTGTCTTTGTTCCGTGAGTTGAATGAACGGCAGACAGAACTACTGGCCATTAACATTGTATCAATATATATATATTGATCTTAGCAGTCTGTTTGATTTTTCACAATAAAGTTTACAAAAACTAATGTTTCTTTCACAAAGTGTCTTCACCCGCTCAACCACATGGACATGGAAAATATTTAAAAAGGTCAGGATCTGGCCATATGGTGGTGTACTGTGTTATATTATCAGTTTGTACTGAGTTACTCCCAGAAGTGTCAATTTTGCCTGCAGATTAAATTAAATTAAACTTTTGCTGGATGATACGCTCTCCAACAAACGCTCCCTAATATATTGAATCAAAAGCAAACCCAGGAGACATTTTACTGCATTACTAGTAATTTTGCTTGAATTGTGCCTTAGTAATATTTCAATCTGATGAAAATTAGCTACAAAATCAAATGCGCATTTAGTAAAATTACAAAAGCAGAATGCTATACATCTGTGCATTGTTACTGCTGTAGCACTAGTGCAGCTGAAGGTGACTGTATAATACTGTAATCTGGACAATGGTATCGCTTATGTTCATTGGATCTTCGTTTCAGAGGTTTCTGTATTCTGCAAGGAAGTCGATCTGCTTGTTTTGTGTATCGGCATTCACATTTCCACAAACTGCTTTCAAGCACGTGAGGCTGCGAACACTTATGACTAACAGTGAAAATGCCCTCAGAGGCACAATGTGAACTAATTAAATAATGCCACTTCTGTACACAAGCAGTGACTCACTGTTCCTCAGCGCTTACTGTTAAGGCTGGCACGCACTGAAGGATAATCGGGCCGATTTTAGTCCCGATTTCCTCCCGAGCATGGGCCCGATTGTCTGCAAAAAAAAATAATTTAAAAACCGTGTGATTTTCCTGTGGTGTGGGGGAGTGTTGAGAGTGATTTTGTTGAGTCCGATCCGCTCAGAAGGAGAGATCGACGATAATGAATATGTTCAATATTTGTGCCGAGAAATCTTGTCTGTTCAGAGTCGATATATATATATATATATATATATATATATAAAGGATTTTTTATTTTTTTTTAATATATATATTTATGGTACAGAGCTTGATACTCTGCTGAAGAATCAGTTAGTGTGTGGTGAGCGCCGTAGTTCAAACCACACACTCCCAGATCAGAAGAGGAACATCTTGTGCGATCCGTCTTTTGTGATCAAGTGTGTGGCCTCTTGATCGGTGAAGATTTTTTTTTAAATCCTGTCGTGTGTGTCAGGATTTAGTCTTCTGTTCGTCGTCAAGAGCTCCAGCAGTCTAATTTTACATTGCAAGAGTCAGATTCAGCTGCTGCAGCTTCTTAAGAGTAACTCACTGCACCATCTTGTGGCACATAAAGGGTATTGCATCAGTAACTGGACAGCTAGTTCACTCAGGCCTCAATATGACTATTTATAACTAGAAATATCTAGTCGTGTACCTTTAAGGGGAATTATGGAAGCAGGGAGGTTTTTCCTCCTGAAATTTTGCAAATTTATTCAAAAATACTAAGCTAAAAAAAATAAATAGATCACACATGCACACACGCGCACACACGCACACACACACTATATGCATGTGTGTGTGAGACAGTTGACAGTGTGTGTGTCCCTTTAAGAGCCAGTTCTTCCAGCCGTTGCTCGGTGGAGGTCACATCGTCCACACAGACTGCAGCAGCACCACCAGCGGCAGCAGCGGCAGCATCTCCAGCGGCGGTGATCCGTCCAGAGAGCAGCAGCACCGGGGTGAGCCCCGGAACCGCCCCCGGAGGGCTCATGGAGGGCCACCCGGCCGCCACATCCCACTAGAACTCTTCCCAGGAGCGGAGCGGAGCGGGCTGCGGGCCGGCTGTCCCAGCGAGATGGTGTCGTGGATCATTTCTCGGGTGGTTGTGTGAGTATCCGAGGTCCTCCAGCTGTCTGCGGCTCGGTCGTCCATTTTCTCCCCGGGGTTTCGGTGTTGACACTCCCGTCTCCGGCTGCTCGCCGTCTCCGTTGTGTCGCTTGAATCGATGACATGATGCAGCATTATCCGCATCCAGCGCCCACGAGCCGGTCGGTGGCTATAAGGTCTGCCGGCTCACCAGCTGCCCCGGCTGCAACCGAGGTGTTGGGGGGTGATTAAAAAGCCCGATTCACACGCCACAATGCTGCAGACGTAAACACTGCGAGCTGCCTGCCATGGCGATCTGTGTCTGTGCAACGTCCCTGCCTGCTCTGTGGAGGCAGCCTTTCTGCACCATATGGTAACAGGACTTAGTCATCCTATCCATCCATCCATCCATCCATCCATCCATCCATCCTTCCATCCTTCCATCCACCCCGGCCCCCTGAGCAAGGCTTGTTTCCAGCATCCGCACACGAACGTGTCTGATTGGCTTGGAGTGTCTTTTGTTCAGACACATTTCTTTACAGCAGATTCAGCAGCTCAAGGCCTCAGCTGCTGCTTCCACCTGTACACACACACGCACACACACACACACACACACACCACATCCAGCATCCCGTGTGCATGACTCAACGAAAGACACACACACACACACCAAATCCAACATCCGTCAGCGTGGGTCAACACAATCAGGTGTCATCTACAAGTCATTACTTTATGATATTTTACTGTATGGTGACAGAAACCTGCCATCGTCTAGCTGCGGTTCTCAGCCTGGTGTCACAGGGCCAGTTAAATCTCCATCGAGTGTCTCCGTTTACATTTGCACTTGTCAATGAAAACCAAATGAAGACACAGAGGTTGGGTAAACACGGCGAGCGACAAACGAAAAGCCTGCGGCGTCAGCTGAGGAACAGCGGATGATCCGAAGAGAAACCACAAAATCACAGTTGATGCCTCTCCAAAGTGAATGTGGGAGAAGACCTGAGCAAAGTAGATAAGAAAAAAAAAGGACCCTCTGTATCCTAAGCGTACAGAATGCTTTTGGCGTCACCTGAGCCATACCATCAGCCTGGTCAAACAGGAAAGTTCTAAACCTGAACGGCAAAGCATGAGTGTTTACTGTCAGGGGGAAAAAAGCCTATTGCAGTGTAAACAATGTAAAAAAGAAAAGTAAAGAGAAACATCCCATTTGTTTGCTTATGCCACGGGGTCAAAAGTTCTTGTGGTTTTGTAGTTTGCGCCGTGGATCCCAGCCGTACGTCAGGTACCATCAGCGCCTCCCCATTAGACACAGTCGGAACTCTTCCACCAACTCGCTCCACTAGTGTGTGTTCTATCTGCTCGGATCAGCCGTTCTCCACTAAAACAGCCTTCGGGCCACCCAGAAATAATCCAGTGCTCCTGATGGGGACGTCAGCAGTTCATCCTCCTTCCAGCTTGCTTCGCCCCACCAGCCTGCGGGGTGATAAATCTTTTCGGTGTTCCTAAATCGGTTTTGAACACAAAATGAATGTCGAGTTGATTGTTTTCAACACACCCAGAGCCTGTCAACCTCGCCATTTTTTTGGGGGGTCTATCAACATGTACTTTCTTTGATTACATAAGCAGAAGGGTAACGGTTATTTTTAATGGCTTCCATGTGGCTCTTCCGCTTCCGTGCACCTCAGGTTTGTCGTCCGGCTTTGGAGGCGACGTGGGAGGAGGCGCAAATCTTAACGCCTGCATCTTGCCTGTCCCGATCCGGGAGAGTGTGTGTGTGTGAGAGATCACTGCAGTAGCTCTGTGAGGGAGACGTGAACACAAGGAGGCACGGGATGTCTGCTGGTGGGGGGGGGGGTGGGGCGGAGGGGCTGCTGGCACCGAGGCCTGCCGCCGATCGTCTCGGCTTACTGTACAGAGCGGGCAGGCGCTGCACACATGACTGCGCAGCTCGCCTAACTGGGACAGGAGATGTCACCCCTTAACAAAAAAAACAAAAAAAAAATCCCGAGAGGCGATCAGGCTCGGGGGCGAACATCTCAACTGCTTCTGGCGTCACGGCGGCAGAGAGTGCAACCAGAAGGAGCACGTCAAAAAATGCAAGCCGTGTTCCAGTCCGCCACGGGGATGAACACACGGTGACCCGCCTCAGAGAGACCCCCATCCGGGGTGGTTCCCCCCCCCCCCCCCCCCGTCTTCATCTGGTCTTCCTTGACGGCACCGAGCTCCCATTTCCATTGTTTGAGCTCATTGTGGGAGACGGCGCTCTGATGAGTCTCGCCGCCCGTCACACGTCAACGTGCCTTCAGCGTTCAGTCGTAACCGAATTTACCGCTCCTTGAATTCGTGCAAGTTCAAGAGCAGATGTGTCTCACGTGCAGGAGCGTGTTGTTGAGGTGTTGGGGAGTGAAACACCCGGAAGCCATGTTCTCTAACAGAATCTCCTTTTCTGCCCTTTTTTTTTTTTTTTGCAGCCTTGCCTTTGGGACTCTTTACCCGGCGTACTCCTCGTACAAGGCTGTGAAGACGAAGAACGTGAAGGAATATGTGAGTAATAGCAGATTTCAGCCAAGTGTATTTCAACACCTGCCGGGTTTGTTCATGACCTTCGGGACAGTTCGCTGGTGGGATTGTGTCTGCTCTTCTTCCTGTCGCGTGTTTGGAAAAAGGAAAGTCAAGCTGAAGCCCAGCAAGGCTCTGTTTCACAGAAGGACACGCATTCATTTCGCGAAGTAATTTTAGCGCCATTGATTGACCTCATTAAAAAAAAAAAGTGTGTTTTTTTTTTTTTTCGCCCTCAGGTTTGTTTTGGATCACGAGGTTGTATTTACCATTCAATCATCGGACAATGTGGCCTTAATTTGGGGTTGAGCAGCTTCATCAGGACAGAAGCACAGCAATTGAGTGCCTCTAAAAATGAGATATATTTTCAACCGCTTGGGGGAAAAAGCCTGTTTACAAACACAAAGTTGATCATATAAGGAACTGGGAACCATCAAAGGCACTATTTAGTTCTGGGGTTGTATTTCAAATGATGGTTATGTGAACGCCACTTTGTTTGGACGGCTAGCGGCTGATGGGACATTAAAAATGTATCGAGGCATTACTGTGCTGAGTGCTGATATCCAATTAACTGATGTGACGTCTAACTGATCCAAGATCAACTTACATTATGCACGATAGTGCCTTTTTTCTTCTTAAAAAAAAAAAAAAAAAATCCCTGCAAGTCCTTTTAAAATATATTCTCCATTCTTACCAGTTATTTTAAAATGTAAATCAAGGTTTTTGTAAGAATCTTTGGCTAATGTATGGATTGAAAACAGCCGTGGATTTTCACTCGTTGGCTGCATGTCAGTCAAGAATCCGGGGGTCCTCCCTGCTGACCTCATCCCCACTTTGGAGGAGGAGGAGGGGGGCTCGAGGAGGAGGAGGAGGAGGAGGAGGAACTCTGGCTCTCAGCCTAGATTCTCGCTGGCGAACAGTCTCCTCCTGGGCAGGTTACCATGGCAACCCACCCGCTCAATGGCTGCTGGAGCGGAGGATGGAAGGAGGACCCATTTTTAGACCTGATGTTTTCATTTCCTCTTGTTGGGCTTGTGTCTAATCAGTTCTTTGATTCAGTCTTATGTGTCGTTATTTGCAGCTCGCGGCCTTCAAACATACTTATTAAAATAGACCATTTTTCTTTTTCAAACGGTAAATTATCAAGCATAGGTTTCCACTAAAATGTATTAAAATTGCTCCCCCGTCCTCTTTTGATAACCTAGATTGTGTCCCATTTACACGCGGCGCGCGATTCCTTTGTCTCTGTGATCAGCCGTGCGTGCTGATGTGACGTGACCGGAGCGAAGCGTGTGTTTCTGCGCCGCCACATCTGTTCCGAGCGCCCCCCCACGTGCCGCGGCGCACGTGGGGGGCGCGGTCGTGTTCATCGCGCTTTTGTTTTTCTTCTTCCTGCTCCTCACCTCTTTGTGCGTCCGTCCAGGTGAAGTGGATGATGTACTGGATAGTGTTCGCACT
The DNA here is from genome assembly GCF_963422515.1 of Blennius ocellaris. NCBI lineage: Eukaryota > Metazoa > Chordata > Actinopteri > Blenniiformes > Blenniidae > Blennius > Blennius ocellaris. The sequence continues at coordinate 9,743,058 of NC_137658.1, read as the reverse complement.
GTTCACCACGGCAGAGACGGCCACCGATCTGCTGCTGTCCTGGTGAGCTGCCGATCACAAATCCACACATTTGAGTCGTCCGTCTCTCTTTGGGTCTCTATAAGTGGCGCGGTTTCTTCTGTTTCACCCCCTCCAGGTTTCCTTTTTACTTTGAGCTGAAGATCGCGTTTGTGATCTGGCTCCTGTCGCCGTACACCAAGGGCTCCAGCGTCCTCTACCGCAAGTTTGTCCACCCGACCCTGTCCAACAAGGAGCGGGTCAGTACAGCGGAGTTCCGGTCGCCGCGATGCTTTTGTACCGGCCGTTTTCTAGTCCACCCATTTCAGTTTAGAGGCCAGCGTCTCTGCCACCTTTCTGACCAAGAGAGTAACTTTCCACCAAATATATTTTGTCTAGAGCCACAATTTTTAACTTCATTTTGGATCATCAGACATCATTTGTTATTATTTTACTGTTTAAAGAAAAAAAATCTGTTTTAAAGCCATTGTAGGAGCTTTAGCTTTTTTCATTGCATTGACTCTTTGCCATTTAGCTTTTTTTAAACTTTATTTGAGGCTGTACTTTTTAAATGTATTTAATCTATTTTAGCTTTTATAAATAGCCTCTTTTTTCTTGTTCTGTATTGATTTGAGACATTTTACAATAATAGTTTTTTAAAAATGTTTTAATTTTTGTTGTTTAATGTAATATTAGTCAGTTTAGCGCCTTTATCTTTTTTCAGCGATGTTCAGTCATGAGATAAAAGTTATTTTAAAAAAGAAAAAAAATAGTACAATGGGCAAATAAAATGACGATAATAAAGTTTTTAAAACGTCACATTTTCTAAAAGCTTCAGGGAGCCGTTACAGCGGGGCTAAAGAGCCACATGTGGCTGCAGGTTGCAGACGTGTGGTCTGGAATTGAGGAAAATGCGAAGGCTTTGTCCACAAACCCGTGAGAACAGAGATGCCGTTGCTGCTTCATGAAAAACTGCTGCAAAATCCAATGAAAACATTGGAATACATCAAAGCCATCAGGGTGCTTCCTGAAACAGGAAACAATGGTGCAGAAAAGGAAACTTGCAGCACAAATCCACACGTTGTCATGGAAACATGAGGCTGGTTGCACCAGGGCAGTTTCGTTGTGTGAACTCGGCCCACATCGACTCCAAAGTAAAATGACCTTCCTGGTTCCTCGTCCATATTGAAGTAGTGTTTAGCTGTTTCCTTTTTTTTTCTCGTGTGCCGCTGAATTACATTGGTGTTTTTCGCTCCTCGGTCGCCGCCGCCGCCCCGTGCGCTACAGGAGATCGATGAATACATCGCCCAGGCCAAAGACCGGAGCTACGAGACCATGATGAAGTTTGGGAAACGAGGCCTCAACCTGGCTGCCAACGCTGCCGTCACTGCCGCCACCAAGGTGAGTCCCGAGGAGGTGATTCTGACCAGTTACTGATTTCATATCCAGTGCTTTTTGATACAGTAATTTGATTATCTGTCAAGTTGTACCGGTACTTAAAAAGTACTGATGCTGTGAAGAGGACACGTCAAGTCGTTTCATTAATCATTCAATGTGCTCTGATGGTAAATGGCTGCTGTGGGTTTTCAGACATGCTGGGGTAGATTCAGTAATGTTTCCAAGGCCAAAAATCTTATTGCACCTTTCAGTAGAAACATGCATATGTCGCATAAGAGGATGAACTGAGATGCTGACGCAGCCTTTGTTTGACCAGGGACAGGGCGTGTTGTCAGACAAGCTGAGGAGCTTCAGCATGCAGGACCTGACTCTCATCAACGCGGAGGACGAGCTGGCCCTGCACGCTTCAGACGCCCGCAAGCGGCGGGACCCCATGGACGAGATGAGCTCGGGGGCCAGCACGCTACCCCGGGCCAAGAGCAGCACCACGGCACGGCAGAGTAAGGCTGCGCAAACCCTCCTCGTCGGCTCCTCCGCACGGAGACCAGAGGAGGCAGACGTGTACAGTATGCATAAATAATGTGTCGGGGGAGGTCACGTGACTTAAAGCGTCGCAGAGCAGCGACACGCGAGAGTGGAGAGGCTGGTGAAAGCATGTGATTAAAGTGGGAAGGAGAGGACGGGGAGGGAGCTCTCTTTGTGTTTCACCGCAGCACCGGCAGGCTGGCTGTGTGGGCCAGACGAGCTGTGGACAGAATACAGAGACAGACACAGAGCCACTGAAACAATGAACCAACAGAGGAAATGGACTGCTTTTTTTTTTTTTAGCTTCTGCCGTGCGAAAGTTTGTGAAACCACTTTGATGAACGGCTGGTTTTTCCCAGAACGTGATTTACAGCAGATTCAAACTTTTCTAAAGGGAGTTTTTCCTCCCGTTTCTCATCAGTATTCACAAGGCGGAAGTATTTGAGGTGTCGCACATTGATATAATTCTCGCATGTATTCATACTCGGACTTAAACTTGTGATCTGTAATATTTCTTTTGTTGCTGATGAATGCAGAAGCAGCATTTTGATATGAAGCCACTAGATGGTGTCGCAGGCTCGTCTGCTGCATCTTGAATAGTGGTAAATGAATGAGTTCCCTGATGAATAGTGGTAAATAAATGAGTTCCCTGATGAGGAAATCGTGAAGGCCGGCCTGCCCGCTCTCTCTCTTTGTGTTCTGCCGTCACCTCGTGGACCCGCCCGGAGCCTGACCCGACGGCCTTCTGTTCTGTACTTGCAGCTCGCTCGCTGGCCGCCGCGTCCCTCGCCGACGAGACGTCGTCTCAGCACAGCTCCGACCAGTCAGACGCGAGGACCGAGCACTCCGACGACGACGTCGGGGAGAGGGCCCCCAAGCGTACGACTGCCGCCAAGGCAGCCAAGAAGCCTGCTGCCGCCGCCGCCACCGCTGCAAAGACGGAGGTAGGACCAGGCAGGAGCTGCCGCCGCACCTCGCCGGTCACCTGTTTCCTACTGTTTTCAAAGTGCAATCTGCATCAAGGCCCATTTCATTGTTTTTTTTTTTACTTTGTGGTGAAACGGTTCTCTATATAAAGCTGTCATTTCTGCATTTTTCATTAATTAGGTTGGTATTCAGTAGCACCAGTAGCTCCTTCTTTCGATTCTACAGCAGTCTTGATACAAGACTTTGTACAATGAGTGTGTCTCGGTTAATGAGATTTACTCCGCTTCATAACTTTATTCCTCTCTCGGAACCGTAACTGAAAAAGTGACATTTTGGAGCCCTTCTTCTGAGCTTGTAATTATTATTTATTATTTGACAACAGACAAATTAAGATGGTATGATACAACAATACGAGTAGTCATTATTTCATTCTTGTTAATGAAAAGCAGTAAGTATTCACAGTTCTAAGGGGTTGGAGTTGGATGCATTTAAACTTCTCGTTCTTCTTTTCGAGCATGTAGAAACGCACAGAGAAAACAAATGGGTGGTTTTATCTTTTTTTCATGCTCCTTTTAAGGGGCGGTTAAAAATCCATCTGATCTAATATAATATTATGCCCTTATTGCGCACATCTCCCCCTCCCTCCCCTTCCTTCTGCTCATCCACTTGTAAACAAACAAATGGGTATTTAGTGATTGAACAATGTATGTGGAAAACAAACAAAGCTGAGTAGGAAATGGCAATGGCTATAAACGATAGAAATCTAGTACCGAGTCTATTCCAGCTCATTAGGGAACAAAAATGTCTGTTTTTAAAACATTAACTATCAAGACGACGTCACTCGCAGCGAAAAACTCATGCACCTGCACTGGCCTTCTATATATTTGAGTTCCAGCTCCATGTAGCCCAAATGTTTCATTGCCTTTGAAGATTTAAATGGTATAATAACAATCCACTGTGATCTGTGGAAAAGCCCGTGATGAATTGAGGCGTCACGTTGAAATTGCAGCTCTTCAATTAAAATTTCCGGTTTTTCACGTGTTGTGAAAAGACGGTTCATTAAATGTGAACTGCTTAATGATTTAATGATACTTCAAACCAGAGTTCTAGTCATTAGCATGTCTGCTGAGGTAAAGAGTTTGACACCCCGGATGTTTAATTTCCTCTTGGTGATGGGCTTCTCTGAATCCTCTCTCCTGCTAGACTCAAACCAAGACGGTGAAGAAGGCGGTGAAGAAGAAGGCCACCGCCAGTAACGCGGAGACGCCCCCATGAGTCCCGCTGTTGTCGTTCCGCCAGGCCTCCAGCCGCTCCACCCACAGCCTGCAGTCTCCTCCTTCCTGTTCGGCCTCCACACTCACGCAAAACGCAAAACTGTGTCGCTCCCGCTGGGCTTTTTTTTTTGTTTGTTTGTTTGTTTTTAAGAGCCAACCACTTGTTTTTAGTTCTTCAGCCTGCAGGTCTAGGAGTGTTTTAGGTTTGTTTGACAAACATGCAGCATCCAGAGACGTGTTCTGGGAGACCCTGGAGTAGTACGGCCAGTTTTACTGCAAAAGGTGTCTTTAGTTGAGGCGTAACACTCGACGCTGGTTACGGTTGACAAGTTTAGAGTCTCGTCGAGATGATAACGTTGTATTAAAGAAGAAAAAACAACTTGACTCCACCAGGAGGATGGAAATCTTTACACATTTTCGAGCATCTACCAACCAGAAGAGGTGGGTTTTGTGTTCCGGGCCTGAGTTTGGTTTTTTTCTGCCGTCATTACGAACTCTTCGGCCTGCATTAAGTGACGTCATCCACGCCGTCCCTCACCTCGTGACCCCTGCCACTCAGGAACCGCCACTTCCTCACTAATGCCACCATCTCATTTTAATACGGTTGCCTCTTTATTGCGTACTTTATTTTAATTGTCCTCCGTCTTGGACTGAGTTTTTAAAGCCTCGCTCTCCCCGACCTCTCGAGTCTGCATCCGTTCTTCACCATCAGTTTTATCTGTTTAACAGGGAACTCGTAGTTCTCTCGTGAATAGTCGACGAGAAGCTACCCAGTGTTTTTTTGTGAGATGAAATATCGGCACGTATTTCATTCACGTCGGACGTTTCACAGTAATGGCTTTTCTTCTCTTTTTTTTTCGCCCAGCATCATCCAAGATGCCGAATTCAATTGAAGCAATATTGAAATGATCAGACAAAAACCAACTTCAGCTGTAGTTTCACGTGTGTAGGGGGGAGCTGCAGTGAGCTGTGGGTGTGTCTGCTCCGGGCCTTTATTCCTCTGAGGACTGGCTGATGGGAGAGTAGAAAGCATGTCCCTACGTCTGCACTCAGTCCTGCCGTGTGGTTACCTCAGTGAGCCACTCGAGGGAGACAGGCCCCCCGCTAAACAGTTGGCAAAGTTACTAAAGTCAAATAACGTGTAAATAGTAACCTCGACTGTATATACAGGACGCGCTTGCTTGCCTTAGTCATTCTCTGTGCTTCTGTCAGTTATGTTAGGTTTTTCTTTTTCTTTGCCATCACTTGTGAGTTTTTTTTTTTTTTTTTTTTTTTGAGTTCTTAGTCTCGACAAATCACTTCTTCAGCGACCAGAGGAACCTTGGATTTGATCAGAATAGACTTCTGGTGGAGAAGATAGTTTTGTGTTTTTAATTAACATGTCAATATGTCCATTTGTAGTTTTTTTTTTTTTTTTTTTTTTTTTTTTTACTTCTCTTTAAAGAAAAAAATAAGTGATTCACCCACTATTAAATGCTGGTAAGGTCACAACCTGCTTTGTTCTCGGACTGGTTCAGAAGATTTTAAGGGCCAGAAGTTGAACATCTGTCTTTTTTTTCTCCTCCCGTTTAATATTTGCACTGAATAAACAAAGGACGTCATCGTATCCAAACGCTTTTGCTCTTACAAATGTGCATATTTTCAATATTTATTGTTAATTCATTTGTCTGGAATCAGTATGATATACAGGGATCTTTATTCGTTATCTTGTTTCTGCCAATTCTCAAAGCTTCATATCAAAAACTGCACCCCCCCCCTTCTCTCTCTCCCCCCACCCCCTCTCTCTCTCTCTCTCTCTCTCTCTCTCTCTCTCCCTCCCTCTCTCATGTATCAGCAATTGAACTACTAATAAAGAATAACAGAATAAAAGTTTGTTCGGTTGTAAAATCTGCTTTTTACAGAACTATGTGACTTTAGCAGCCAGGCTGTGACCCAATTCACACAAAAAACGAAACAAAAGAAACTGAGGCCTATGAGAAAACCAAAGCCGCAAACAGGACTGATGGAGATCTCCAACCCAAGTAAATAAAATTAACATATATATATATATATATATATTATATATAAATGGGGGGTTGCTATGGATATGCATAATGTCCTATTGGAGGGGGGGGGGGGGCTTTTCTACCGGAAAAAACCGGGTACTACACTGACAAAAATAGTCAGTAATTTCCACACTCTTAAAATTAAGACATTTTACAATTTACATTTTTTTTTACAATTTTCTTTTTTCTAACCGTTGCATGATTTACTCTTGAATACTACTACACAATTACAAGCATTATTTGTGTGAAAGGTTTTAACCAGTAATTATCTTGAAAAGTGAACTCAGCTTAAGAAAATTACAAAAACCAAAAACGACGATTATTCCCTTGAGAATTACGAGGAGCAAAGAATAAATACGAATTCTAGATTTTCTCTGCGGTAAATGGCCACTTTCAGGAATTAATAGTCTCCCTGTCAGTGCACATTTAATCTAGTCCGTACCAGTGTTTGTACACACGATCTGCAAATGTGCGCCTCTCTTGTGCTGACAGCGTCATTTCTGCAGGGATTATAGCGAGGCGGACCGCTACGCACTTTTCGTATCGGCGACTGAGCATACAACCATGATCGCCACAAACGTCGGGGCTTTAATGCGCATGCGTGCTCTGCAGAGGACGTTTTTTTTTTTTTTTTTTTTATATCCTTCTTATCTCCATCCACGTAAACAATCACAAATATCCGGCGCTGGAGTCCAATTTCCTTCATCCCACAGGTGAGTTTCTTCAGAATCTGTCGGATTCTGTGTTGATGATCACACACTGACCGCGACGCGGGGCCGGTGTTTTATTAATGCTGCTCAGAGGCGGGGAAACATGTTTGACACCTGACTGGACACGACTTCACCAACATTCATGGGTGTCAGTCGGTGGCGATGCTTTTTTTTTTTTTTTAAACGTGAGTGCAGACGACGAGAGAGCTTGTACTGCTTTATTTTTTTTTATTTTTTTTTTTGGGGGGGGCTCTGCAGACATCATCTGAGCTGTCGGTGAGCTCCCCCTTGTGTAGGCTGCTGATTGACGAGCGCATGTCCCAAACGGCTGCTTGTTTTCAAGGGGAGGAGGCTGGAGATGAATAACAATTATGTTTACAGATGAAACTATCTGCCCCGTCTTTTGCAGGAGAAAATGTCCTCCCGTGTCCTCTTCACTGCTCTCCTGGTCTCTCCTCTTGTTCTGGGTGAGTTTTTAAAGGGAAGTTTTGGTGCCACTTTTAATTATTCTCCTTCTAAGTTTTCTCTGGTGCGTCAGTGCGTTTCTCCTTGAGAACCCCTCCACAGACCCAATTTATGTGTATTTGTATTTACCAGCGATTCAAAATGCCTTGTCGCTATATTTATTAGTTTAAATGGTTAACTAGCAGTTTATGAAGAGGTTATATTAGTTATTCTCCAGTATATCAGACATAGAGTGTCATTAGTTTGATTTGATAATTCTGAAATTGTGGGAATTTTACAGTGGGATTCTACCTGGTTTGACCTGAAGCTTGGTTTGCATGTTCTCCATGTGCAGGCCGTTTTGTTTTTCCCGCAAATTCCCAAAATACGTGGTTAATTGGTGTCTTTCAACTGTCCATATTTGTGAATGTGAGTGTGTGTGAGATTACGTGTTTCTCCATGATTTCCTGTCAAAGGTGTTTACTGCCTGAAGGTTGAATGGAGGATTTGTTATCCTCAGTAATGTACACAATAATCCACAATTCTTATACCTATTAAGATATTACTACAGCCTGTGTGTAAAAGTTGTGGCTTATCTTCCGTCGATCCAACTTCTACACTACTTTGCAGACTTCACATCTTGGATAAGTCACTAGATCCTCACTGGGCAAATACAGAGAGGCAGCCTCACACACCGGCATGTACAGTTCCGGAAATTTAGACGCACCAGATGGCCTCAAATGCAGAAAGTATCTCCAGACTGTGGGAGAAAAGCAGGCAGGCACAAGGAGAACACGCAAACTTGAAAGACCTTCCCTCAGGTCTGGAGATGTTCCCACTGTGAGGTGACATTACAAACCACAACACCTCTGTGCTCCACTTAATGCCTAAAGTTATTCTGACATCTTGCCACAGTTGCATTGTGCTGGCAATAACTGATGGTCTATTTATATTCTTCTCCCAGGTTGGGATTTGCTCGGTGAGTAAAGTGCCGCTTTTGAACACACACACGATCATCTGCACAACATCGTTTCTGAGTCGGTGTTATGCTCCTACAGGAGAAGGAGAGAAAGTCCAGACGATTTGTGTCGGGAAGGAATTCCGTCTTCCAGTGGACTCAACGTCTCGAATTGTGACTTTTTCACCACGGCCTGATGGACCGAGACGTGTCATTCTTGAAAAAACTTCGGTAAGTGGGAGTGTGTGGAACTGTTTTAATTTAAAAAGGAAAGAAAGAAAGAAAGTAACTCGCATCCTAACGTTGCTGTCTGCGATTCAAAATACAAAAGCAATCTTTAATAATAATAATAATAATACATTTAATTTGGTGGCGCCTTTAGTTTCAGCTGGGCAGAGAGCAGCAGAGATCTCGTACAAGTACAAACTGTACAACGTAACTGTTTACATTTCCCCTGCAGGTGAAGGACCCCCGCTTTGAGTGGACTCGAGACAAGTCGCTGGTCCTGAGAGAAGTAACTCACAATGATCAGGGCCTTTATTCCAACAAGTTGTCCATCGGGTTCACCTACGAGACGGTTCATCTGATCGTTTCAGGTATACAAAAGATCCGATTGTTGCCTTGTGTTTTCTTTTTCCATACTCACTGGTGTAATAATAATCTGCTTTTTGTGGGATTATATTGCAGCATTAGAAGTCTTTTTTTTTCTTCTTTTTTTAATCTGAAAATCGAAATAATTCATATCCAAGAATTTATCGACAAAAAAAAAATGCACAGAAGTAAAACAATGTCACCAGTGAGTGAAAATGGACGTATGTTAAACAAAATGTAATAAACATATGAAAATACCGTTATATTATATTGCTTTTGAACTGTTGGACTCCGAACACCAATGTATCATAACTACAGCCTGTGAATATTATACTTGGGGGTACAGTGGCTATTTAAGAGATCGAAGTTTAACCACATGGCATTAGACCATTAGACGTGAGAGTATCCCTGGTTGGAGTCCAGGTTTTGGGGGAGTTTCTGTGTGACGTTAACATGGTTTCTTGCTGCATGTGTGACTTTTCTCCTCATACTGTGGTTTTCTCTGATTCTGATTCCTGATTCTGATTCTGATACTGGTTCGAAAGTAATGCAGTAAAAAGTTCAGTATTTGATTGGAAACATCACGAGTGGAATTAAAAGCAGCATTTCAAGACTGTGACTTTGTTTTGAACGGTTCTCTCTTTTCTTACCTCTCCGCCCCGACCCAGAGTGCATCAAGCCGTACCGTAAGAACTACGGGGAGAACTTTGAGCACAGCATCCCTGTAAATGGCTCCTTGCTGGAGTTTTCCCCCCGGGGGGCTCCTCCCGAGGCCATGCCGGTCGTGCTGTGGAACCGGACAGACCCCGAAACCAGCGATGCGCGCCGGGGGCGGCTGCTGCGAGGGGGGAAGGTGTGGGTGGCCGAGAGAGTGACACAAGCGGACCAGGGCAATTATACAGTGAAAAACGAGGAGGGCAAGGTGCTGTCTCGCAGCACCCTCACTGTCCGCGGTGAGCAGAGCAGGCAGAACATGAGACATTTAAGACGCTGACCGACGAGTTTCTGTATCTTTTTGGATCTCTTTGTCAGTGGTGGTAACTGTATTTATCTTTTCTTTTTCACCCGATGCCCTCTCATGCCTCCGCATTTCCCCTCATTCTCCTCTGCTCCCGTGTTTTTTGGTTCATGATTCTGCATGTGGACGCAGGCCACTCCTTCAACGTCACGCGCCTCACCAGGGAGTCTGTAAACCTGCCCTTGTTCCTTCCTGTCCCTCACGCCCATCTCATTTTCACCCCTTCCCGATATCCCGACGAATCCTCCCTCGGCCCTTTCGATCCCAAACCCCCACGGGGCCCCGTGCAGCTGATCCGTGAGGGCCAGATAACTGACCACGACCTCCGCTACAGGGGCATCGTCTCTCTGAGCAGGAACGGCTCCGTCAACGAAGTCGTCATCACCAGACTGACCCCGCGGCACGACGGGCTGTACGAAATCAGAGACGGTAACGGCAACCTGGTGTCCTCCACCTTCCTCCAGGTGATCGGTGAGTTGCGAGCGTCCGTTTGCTCGGATCACGCTTCGAAAGTAAAAGCGCCCTAAAGTCTGCGCCGTCGTTGTGTCTGTACTCCGTCCAGACAAAAGAATTGGCAGCTGGCGAGCCCTCCTCAAATCCATCACGGTCCCTTCCGGCATGTTCGTTTCACTGGCTGGTTTCATCCTGTTCATGAAGCGCTACCCAAGCTGCAGCCTCTCGCAGATCATTACAGGCATAAGAACAAACCGCGCGCCACCGGCCAACCCGCCGAGGGTCAACATCCAGGTGAGAGTCAACGAACCCAAATACTACCTCACGTCGCATCGTAGCAAACACACAGCAGACTAACTTTGCATTCTTTTTATTGTTCCGCTTGTTTTGCGTTCATATTTTTGTTTACACTTTCTCCCGATCATATATTTTTGTTGGGAATTTTATGCACGTCCTTCCTGTTTTAAGTCCTCAGATATTTTATAAATCTTGACTTTTACGGCTCCATTACATATAAACAAACTGACCCTTTCTCACTGGATCTGCTTGTGTAAAGTATCTTTACGTTACAGGAAGTCGTTCCTCCCCACGGCAATAAGACTTTTTAACTCGTCTACCTCCGTCAGAGCCTCAATATAATTACTCATGGTTATTTCTAAGTGCCCATGTTCCTTTCTGTGTTTTACTAAATTTATGTCCTACTCAGATATTTTATGTCCTACCCAGATATTTTTATATTTTTATTTTTTACTTTTATATTCTATTCTATTGTATTTTATAACATTCCTAGGTACCAGATTGCTGCAACAAAACAATTTCCCTTCGGGGATGAATAAAGTTATCTATCTATCTATCCAGTGCATGGTTCTCCTCCTGGTCAAAAAGCGTTTACTGAATCAAACTATATTCTCACTTCTTATGTTTTCATGCAGAATCCAATAAGCTGGGTTAGAAACTGTGTGCTTCCCAGTTTGTGAAACATAAATCAACACAAGCTATAGTGGTAAATCTCTGGGTATGTCTGAGACATTTTATTATGAAGCGCTTATGCGCTCGAAGCATTCAAAATCCACATCACGTATTTTCACAGTCTTGTTTTTGATCAACTTTGCCAGCTTCTCAGATATTGGCAACATGACACTGCTTACATAAACAGCAAGTCCCTTTGAAGGTATTAATAGAAAATGTTGCACCCGGTGTGATAAAGGTGTGAAACTGGTAATTACACGTGTTTTTGGACCTGTATGTGTTCATGAAAATATTGAAAGTAAAATCTATGTGATTCTAGAGTAGAGGTCTGTCTTCCTCCCCTGAATGCTGCATCACCAGTACACTGGGTTTGTTTGTCTTTGCTTTTGCAGGAGTATAATCAGCCCTGTCCTCAGCCAGGCCCTCAGCCCTCAGGCTACTACAGTCATCCTCAGCAGCTTGGAACGCCAAGAAAATGGACCCCGCAAGCCAGTCCTGTTCACACAGTAAGGCTCACAAAATCAACCAAGTAGGTGAAAACACTTCGACTGAGCTGGGTCTTTCTGCATATATGCCGTTGTTTTGTATTTCCAGGGTTGTACCCCTGTCATGGTGAGGAATCCAAGAACTGAAAATGAGGAGTCGCAGAGACTGACGGCTGGAAACTCTCCAAGTCATAACTTACCTGTGGAGGTATTTCAGTGCGACACTGCAATGTTTGAATGTTCACAAGTTTTGGATTGTAAATATATGTATTTTTTTTCAAAATGTTTTTTTCCAAGCAGGACAGATCCAATGAGGAGGACAGGTTTTCCATCTCTGTGGCGGGGACCTCGGATTGCCTCCACTCATCTGACGACTGCATTCGATTCCAGATCAAGAAGGATGGAGACGAACAACGATGGAGCACATCACACCAGTTCTTTTCCACACTGCCTTTAGACTCTGACACGTCTGAGTCGTGCAGCATTTACACATCAAAGAAGCTGAACTTTTTATAAACGTGGAGCTGTGACGGAGGAGGAAGAAACACACGGCGTGAAGAGATGTCAAGATGGAGGAACGTCCAGTGGAATTTAAGCTGTCGCGCAATAGAAGGACTTCACTTTTTTGCGTTTTACACAGTTGAAATGGTTCACTCTCAGAATTGCTTGTAATGCTTTCAGTATTTTTTTCCCTTCTGAAGCACGGGGTTGAGAATCAACCTTCCTGTCTCAAGTAATACGAGTACAGATGGATGATGCTTGTGAAATTTGTTGCTGTTACCTACCTCCAGACCCTCAGGACCAATGTGATCTGCACTGTATCTTCTGAGTGTCTCTATGTGTGTGTTGGTGTGTATGATACGATCTTTAGGGCTACATGGAAATTAAGGTGTTGATACCGTAGTTTGCAACAGAGAATTTTTAAGTACTGTGCAGTAAGATTCAGTTAGCGAAAGTACCATCGTTTTGCCCATTCCTAACTTCAACAGCAAATAATTACGTGAAAACGTCTGTTCTGAAGTTAAATAATTTATACAGGTGTAGTGAATTTACCTTTGAGGCAATTGTAGTAATAGTCATGTGACAAGTAACATGTTTTGCCGGATATTGCAATAGCCTATATTAATATGTACATGTTGTATACAAGATAATATATTAATCACAGTATTATTTCATCAAAAGAGAAGTTGAGACTACAGCTTGTGATATTTTTTTCATTACTGAAATGTCATCTTTCAAACAATAAACTTCATCTTTAACTTACCAATCTAAAGTAAGTATTCAATAAACTGTATATTTTAGTGGAATTAACAGCCACTGTTGGGAAAAAAAAAAAGTTTTGAAAAAATGGATGTCCCAAGTTACCAAAGCTCAACTTGAGAATGTGGAGCTCCACCAGTTTCCCTCCGCAATTCACTTCTGTTTAACATCTACATGATTTCAATAAGTTCAATTCTAGATAATGACAAAATACTTAATACAAAACACGATTCACATGTATCACTACTTCATCGGGAGACTACAGATTCTTAGTGAATATATTCAACAGGTCAACTTTTGGATGTGCCAAAGCGTATAAAGATAAATCTGAAGTAGTAGAGATTTATGGAAAAGCCAAAGCTCTTTATGGGGTCATGGATTCCATGGAGTCCAACCAGCCAATATAAAAAAAGGTCCTTTTACGTTTATCTGAGGAATTTTGCAAGTTTTAAAGGGCTGATCTGTTAGCATAATTTTAGAGACGCCATCCATCTTCTCCATCTATTCAACTTCTTTACTGTTTAATCCTACGCAGGGTTGTGGGGTGCTGGAGTCATTCCAGTTTACTATGGGAGAGGGCAATGAAAATCAAATATCTACAGCCCAATCAAAGCCCTACTGGAGACGTCACAAACAGTGACAAATATGACCACATCACTACAGCTCTGACCTTTTCCCTGATTTCCTGTCATTCATAGACTTCAAAAATACTACTTGTGGATGGTTTACGCCTGCTATCTAATTCAAGAGATAACCTGCTTTCTGTCCTCATAGTCAGGTAAAGCAAACCATTTAACTTAATTGTGCATTTTTCACTTTGGAATGGATTTTGAACTGCCTTGTTGTTAAAATAAGTTTCGTAAGTAAAGCCTCATTGGTGACACCTGGAATCTCTGTAAGTATTTTAATCTTTTATATTTTTGATTTACTTCTTTCGCATCTGGTTCCGACGCATAAACAGAGATTATACTGTATGTTTTATATCATGCAGTTTCCATGTTTGCCGCCTGGCTTCTTGTCGGTAGGGGGCAGTGTCGACATTGGAGCTCGAAGGAATCGTAGAAGAAGAAGCAGCTCCGTTTGTAGCGGCAATGAAAGGACAGCGTGTTACTTCCAATTCAAGCAAAACATAAGTAAAGTCTTCATTAGTGGTTATAACTTTCTGTTACTACGCAAGCACGACTCTCGGTTGTGAAGAGGCTCTTAGGACTGCGTCGGAAAGATGTCTTTGGTCTGTGCAAGTAAGTAAACGCGCGTTCATTGATATGACGGAGGCAGTGGACGTTAGCTAAGTAGCGCGCTAATGCTACTAGCTAACGTGGCTAACATTCGCGGCCATGCATTACCGCCTTCCTCTCCAACTAGTCCCGTAGATTTGTTCTGGATCGTTTTACTAATGGTTTTGTGTGATTTTCAGTAACGGAGCTTTGCCTTTGTACTTTCACGCAGTTTCCAATGAGGTGCCGGAGCACCCTTGTGTGTCTCCGGTGTCCAACCAGGTGTTTGAGCGTCGCCTGATCGAGAAGTACATCGCAGAGAACGGGACGGATCCGATGAACGGACAGCCGCTGTCCGAGGAACAGCTGGTAGATATCAAAGGTAAAACCACAGACAGCCAACCGACGGAGACGTATTTCATCATCAATGTCTATTCATGTTTAAAAAAATAAAAAACGCCCAGAAATGTCAATTTCCTGCAAAATTGTATGGATATTTAATGTTTGACGTGCTTCGTGGTTGGTCATTAATTGTGTAATTGATCGGTTAATTAGTGCTGTAGTAGTTACTCTCTTCATCTCTATTTGATTTACTTTATTCATTTGGGAGAGTTCTTCAAATACAGATTTGAAGACATAGAAAAACAAGCATGAATAAATCATTTAGTATTTGCACTGGGCATTTACGGTTTTCATGTTTCTTTATAACCTTTGTACTCTGGCTTATTCTACCTTACAGTTGTCCATGTCAATAGGTAACAAGTTATGATAAATCTTGGTTAAGTTTGCACTGATGAGCCCTCGGTTGTTCATCTGATTATCCAGCTCCTATTAAAAGGTCACGTAAGGTGGATCGCTAAGATTTGTGGTCATATATGTGCCAGGCTGCTCATATACGACCAAAAAGGAAGTAAAAATCATAACTCTCTAACCAATGCTTCACTAATCTATTGTAGGGACGACGCATGTAGTTCAAATAAACTCACAATGTGTATTTAGAGTACACTACTGTTGCAAAGTGATTGTCTCATATTCATCATGTTTCCCAGAAACCTTGTACATCCCCATGACCAGACAAAGACCAGATCAGTTCCAATAACTTGTTCTTTTTCTCTATTCTAGTGTCCCATCCTATTAGACCAAAGGCGCCATCTGCAACAAGCATTCCAGCCATTCTCAAGTCCCTTCAAGATGAGTGGGTAAGTGCTGTAAACCTGAAACCCACATCAAATCACAGAAATCATCTGCTTTCAACTTACTGGTGTCTCTTCCTCTTTGTGAATATGAGCATATCTGATATTGGGGGGTCTATTTCTCATAAACATGTTGCTACAGTTGCTTGTCAAAGCGACCTCAAGACATTTGAGCCAAATTGATAATCCCTAAATAGTTGTTTGCCATTCTCTTTTTTTAAAATCACAATTTTAAACGGTGACTTCTTCTGTTTCAGGATGCTGTTATGCTTCATAGCTTCACCTTGCGACAGCAGCTGCAGACAACTCGCCAGGAACTGTCGCACGCCCTTTATCAACATGATGCGGCCTGCAGAGTCATCGCTCGACTCACCAAAGAGGTCACCGCTGCAAGAGAAGGTGCTCTGACTGCTGTTTATGTCTTAATGCATGAAAGTGCCTGATCAAATTTGACACTGCTGTCAGGTCAACATAACACTTTAGATCATGTCACGAGTTCTCATGGGGTTCTCACCTTTTTCCCTCCACAGCTCTGGCCACACTTAAACCCCAAGCTGGATTGATTGCCCCTCAGGCAGTCCCCGCCTCTCAGCCGACTGCAGCAGTAAGTGACCGAATTAATCTGTTGTAAAAGAAAACCCTCAACAACACCCATCACTGAGTTTTCAAGCCTTTTTCAAAATTATTATTATTATTATATATAATCCTCTGCTGTTGCTATTGCAGGGTGCTGGTGGAGAGCCGATGGAGCTTAGTGAACAGGTGGGAATGACCCCAGAGATCATTCAGAAGGTAAGTGTTGATTCTTTTACTCCTGAAGAGTTCACTGTTGGTCTCTGAACACTTTTAAGATGTTTTATTTTATTTCGTTTCTATTTACAGCTCCAAGACAAAGCCACCATCCTCACTACAGAGAGGAAGAAGGTATTGTATTCCTCTTCTTCGGATGTGACTTCTGTTCTGTATTGCCTCCAATCTACCGTCACACTTCTATTTCTGTATTATTATCTGTTCCCAGAGAGGAAAAACTGTCCCAGAGGAGCTGGTTAGAGCTGAGGATCTCAGCAAATATCGCCAAGTGGCCTCACACGCTGTAAGTGTTGATCCTCTAAAATCTTTTAAAGCTGTGGTGGGATCTTCACCGTCTCAACAATCTGTCGTCTGCTGCCTTCAGGGTCTTCATAGCGCCAGTGTTCCTGGTATTTTGGCTCTGGATCTGTGTCCCTCAGACACCAACAAAGTGCTCACCGGTACATAAAATCTGATCCAACTCGTACTTGTTGTGTTCCATGTCCAAGACGTGTCAAGATTCTGCTTTGTGACGTTGACCCCTTTGTGCTCGTTCAGGTGGAGCTGATAAGAATGTGGTGGTGTTTGACAAGAACGAAGAGCAGATTGTGGCCACCCTCAAGGGCCACACTAAGAAAGTCACCTCCGTCATCTACCATCCATCCCAGGTAACGCTTGGTCTGTTTGACCACTTCAGCAGGAACCAAGATCTCCACACATCATCTCCAAGACTATCAGTGACTTTAAATATGAGCCACTGTTCACTACTTCTTCAATCTCTCTCCTTTTGTCCCCCCCCTCCAGTCTGTGGTTTTCTCTGCATCTCCCGACACCACCATCCGCGTGTGGTCCGTCACAGCAGGAAACTGCGTGCAGGTGGTGCGTGCCCACGAGGCGGGAGTCACTGGGCTCTCCCTACATGCTACTGGAGATTACCTGCTCAGCTCCTCTGAGGATCAGGTGTGTGTGTGTTTGTGGAGCTTTCAATGTTACTAGAAGGAAAAACGTCTTTGTAACTGCTTCAAAACTAACTGGTTTTGTATTTTCTGTAGTACTGGGCCTTTTCTGATATCCAGACCGGTAGAGTCCTCACCAAGGTCACTGATGAAAGTGCTGGCTGTGGTGAGGGACCCGATACTTCACTATTTAACCCGCCGCGTAAAAAAGAGACGTTCCGTGTTAATGTTTCCGGTGGCTCTCCACAGCCCTCACCTGCGCTCAGTTCCATCCTGACGGCCTCATTTTTGGCACCGGCACGGCCGACTCTCAGATCAAGATTTGGGATCTGAAGGAACGCACCAACGTGGCCAACTTCCCCGGCCACTCTGGACCCGTCACCTCCATCGCTTTCTCCGAGAATGGATACTATCTGGCTACAGGTCAGCGTCACTGCTGCACATAACCATTACATTACATTACAGATGTTGCACTTGCGTTACACGCATCTCTGCCATAATCGGCTGTTGTTTGGTTTTAAACATTACGGTGGATGTTTTGCTTCAGGTGCCCAGGATAGCTCTCTGAAACTGTGGGATTTGAGGAAGCTGAAGAACTTCAAGACCATCACGCTGGACAACAATTACGAGGTGAGAAATATCATACTGGCATTTGATTGCTTGCTGTAGTTAAAAGAAGTATGTATAGTGCATGCCAGTAAATAGTGTTGTGATATGCTGACTTTGGCACCCAAGTGTTCTTGCTTGGAGGAGAGCTTAAACGAGGCTGTGCCAATGATTATCCTGGGTTAGATATTTACATGAACCGTGTTACATTTGTTAATGTGTAAGTGAATATATCAATTGGTAACATTTCAAACGTCTAACCCTTCAGAAATGTGTTTCTCCTTCAGTCAGCTAAACTCACCACCTTGATGATTTAATTCTTGGGGCCACATGCAAAGTGAGGCTTACTGTGGTGGGCTGAACCACAGGACAATCCTGCAGCCACCTTAAGAATTAAAGCAAGACAGTTTGATTGCCTGCATCTTGCACAGTAATTGTCTGATCACTGCTCACTCGCTCCTTACCGTTTGCCAGTGATGGCTAAAGAGCCAGTGTCGCAGTTTCAAACAAAACAAAAGCAAGTTTTATTCCTCCACTGGCTTCTGCGTGAAACAGGATGTGGGATCGAGTGTCACACATGACCAACTCTCTGTTCCCTTTAATGTGAAATAATTCAGATTGGTGAATGTTGTCGTGTAATAACTGTTGTGATTGGAAAGTGTCTCATATGTTTGTTTGTTTTTTTCTGTTTCAGGTGAAGTCCCTGGTGTTTGATCAGAGCGGTACTTACCTGGCTGTAGGCGGCTCTGATATCCGTGTTTACATCTGCAAGCAGTGGTCTGAGGTCCTCAACTTCACAGGTGAGCAGACGAAATGTTCTCTCCTCGTGTTCAAGCAATCATGAAGCATGAAATCCTGCTGTCAAATGTCTAATGAATCCTCTCATTGCAGATCACTCGGGATTGGTGACTGGAGTGGCCTTTGGAGAGAATGCTCAGTTCCTGACCTCTGCAGGAATGGACAGAAGCCTCAAATTCTATAGTATGTAGGAGAGGACGAGTCCACCTGTCCTGGATGCAGTCATTTTCTTAGAAACAAAAGAAAATACTGCTAATTTTGCTTCTCTTAGTGTGTTAGTCCTTGTGTCCAAGAAAGAAATCCAATGAAATACTGTTATGTTTGTTTTTTTAACTGCAGCAGGAGTAATGTGTTTAGTTAAACAACTGTTTGAAATTCAAATGTTAAAACGAGACACAGAGCCTGCTTCAATTCCCTCTTTATTTTCCAGAAATTGATTTTATTGTAGATTGCTTGTGTGTTGGGACGTTTTCAGGCGATTATGATACAGCTCTAAAAATATACTCCATGGAAATCTTCAATCGGACGTCAATAAAGTGGCTTCTTGATGTAGACCAGCTTCATTACTACTTTCTCTAGGGGGAAATAAAAACACGTCTCTAGTGATACACAGTCAAATTGATGAATGATTCTGTGTGAGTTTTGTGTTTCAAAGTTTTATCCACGTTTAAGTACCCCGTGGTTTAATTTTTCTCTAGTTCAAACCTTGTTTTTTTCCCCCTCAATTGTATATTTCTCACCTCTTGTTGTGTACGAGTCTCACCTCTTCTTTTACAATAAAATATCTTTTGTATTTCCATGCAAGTGTCTCGCATTTGTTGATCTTTGGTGCAGACTAAAAATTCAAAATGCAAGTCATACACATTTAAAGGCAGGTAGAAACACATTAAGATGTACCGTTGACTGACTAAACTACATGTGTGGAACCATGAAGCCAGAGGACACCATGCATGAGTCACTCATCCGTCACAACCACAGTTACTGGCAAAGATACCAACCTGAAGTTACATCTTGAATGAGTATATCAAACTAAGCATTTGTAATTTGTTTCTGTGGTCCTTGTGCATGTCTTTGTAGTTTTGTTCTAATACGATTTATTTCTGTGGCTGCTGTGCCTCTATTATTTCTCTCCCCTTGTGGTTGTATTGTGTCTGCAGTTATTAAATATCGTCGCACAGTCAGTGTATTTCCAGTCCTTTTATATCTCCCTGTGCTGTTTGCAGGCCGTCTTCATCATAATGGTGGCCTTAAACTATTTGTGCTCTTCCTCATGTCTCAGAGAGCGGCTGTGACTCAGCTGAGGGTTGTTGTCTCCTGGTTGAATATGTTGAAGTGTCCTTAAGCATGATCCGAAATGGAGGTTGAGTACCTTGTGTGAAGAAGTAGTGTACATGTATATACGGTAAGTGAAGTCATGTTCAATTGTTTGAATGACATACTGAAACCTCATCATGGCTTCATCCGTCTTTCAAACTACTCGTGTTGATCTCAGCTCAGTATGAGAGAAGACACCCCTCAAGTGTATCGTCACTCCATCACGTCGACAGACACACTAACCATCCATACATCTTCTATCCCACTTTATTCTGCTCAGGTGTGCTGGAACAATCCCAGGGTAACACAGTACACATCCTGGGCAGGTCGGCTGATCGTTGCAGGGCAAACAGACAACCATTCACACCTACAGACAATTTAAGGTCACCATTTAACCTTAACGCAGGCTTTATTTTTATATTTATTTTTTTTGAGAAAACGTGCACAGGGGAGAACATGCAGACGTCTATGTCTATTTATCTATGCATACTTATTTTAGAAGTTGAAACTCAATAATTTATGTCATAAACTAAACAATACAAAACTTTTTTTTGTGGAAAGAAATGAATTATTCCATGTCATTTCAACATTCCGGGGGGTGGGGTCAGTCACACACACACCAACCGACGAGAGAGAAACTCGGGTCTTTGCCGCCATCGAGCCAATCTCGACCTCTCGCGGCGGCCCGGGGAAACAGCCGGCGTCCCGTCACGTGAGGCTGCAGTAACGTGACTCTGATAAACGGGAAGTGGGGAGAAGCGGAGAGAGAAGTTGAGCCTTGGTACCTGCGAAACACGTCTAGTTTGGTTTGTCCCGGTTTTACGTTCCCGGGACTGGCGGGACAGCGGGACAGCAGGGAACCGGACCTCCTGACGGCGACGAGGCGGCGCGACAGGTGAGACGTGAGGCGGTTTGTGAAGATCCACTTTGTGCTCCGAAAACTGTCGCCGCTGTTGTTGTTGTTGTCAAGGCTGAAATCAAACCCATGTGCTTCTGCTTAGCCTTCCCACGGAATCCCCCCTCCACCCTCCTCACCGAACATTATGGCGAAAAATGCGTTTATTTCAGTGTTTCTAGCGGCGGGTTAGGATTGTCTGGTGCCGCGTTTTATCTGGCTCCAGTGAGTCCGTCGAGGTCAACGTTCATACACTAAAACAAAAGACAGTTTTCTCTTCAATGTCCTGCTTTCTTCTTCTGGAATCTGTTTCCAGAGTTTTTTTTTTAATCCAATATCATTTAAATGTGTATAGTACTGCTGTTAAAGATTTTAAAAATATATATATATAACCGTCTCAGCTTAGTTTTTAAGTTTAATTTAATTGTTTCATTCATAGCAGGCACTTGATTCAATTTAAGTAGGACATGGAAATGACCCTGTTCTGTCATTGAGAAGCTGTTGTTTTCTCTACTGGAAGAAAGACAATGCAGCTCTAAGGTTCCTGAGTGTGACATCATTTGTATGTCATTTGTATTCAAATAGGAATAAAGTGCAATTATACCGGTTAGTATCTCCCAATGCTGATCATTTATAATGAGATGGATGCCATTTGATTCTCACTGAAATCAGCCAATTTGCAACGCGCTGGTTATGGAAACTCCCATGTTCGTCATGAGGTGTTGGTTCAGTTTCATTGTCTTGCTAGAGGCTGCGGTTTGTCTGCACCACTTTAGTGTTTGTGTGAAAACAGCAGCAGAGCAAACCACAGCTCGCTAAAGAGAAACCAAAGTCAAGAGCTTTTCGCCCACAGTAATCTGGAGGATTCGTGTGACTTGTGACAGTTGTGCTGCGTGAACGTATTCAATTGTTACTCATGTCGTACAGGCACACAGGCGTCTTGTGCAAAAATGGAAATCCCACCTGATCGTCAGTCAGAACTCCACGTTTCCTCTTTTCTTTAGTTTCCATTCTTAAACGTCTGGATTGTCTCATTTTGTTTGTCATAACTGAAAATAGACACCACCTGTGTTTTAGTGTTGGTTTTTTTTTTTTTCTCTCTTGACAAAACCAGAATGTTACAGTCAAACATGGAATACATCACCTGATCAAGTGACTGAATAAAGGGAAACGGGTGGGATGATTGCCATGATTGTGGTTTTTGACTTTGAACGTGTTTTCTCCCCGCCGCTGTGCAGGTAGCTATGGGCTCCATGTTTCGCAGCGAGGAAGTGTGCCTGGTGCAGCTCTTCCTTCAGTCCGGCTCGGCCTACAACTGTGTCAGCGAGCTGGGAGAGCTGGGCCTCGTGGAATTCAGAGACGTGAGTGGAAAAAAAAAAAAAAATCCAGTTTTTTGGGGGGGGGGGTTTGCACTTGGGTCGTCGTCATGCGGTTGAACACACTCACGGAATATAGGAGGGACTGAAGCCTCCGTCATGTTTGAACACTTTGCCGGAGGGCAGGGTACAAACTTCACAGGGTAAACACAAAGCGATCACCAGTTCACCCCGGTGTGTGTCTTCGGAGGAGCCGGAGAAGACGCTCAGACGCAACACGAGAAAACGCCGCTGGATTTTTCGCGGCGCGTCCCGCGAACTGGTGCTGCTTCGAGTCGACGAGATGACGCGATAGTTCCCCTCCCCTTCTTCCCGTCAGACGATGGCGAGTAACCTCGTGACCGTGTCTCTGTCCCCTGATGTTTCAGTTGAACCCGAATGTCAACGCTTTCCAGAGGAAGTTTGTCAGTGAGGTCAGACGATGCGAGGAGCTCGAGAAAACCTTCAGTGAGTATGAACCTCGTGGGTAAAGACGGGATCTTAAGCATAGCATTTTTATAATGTATTTTTCTAATATTCTCTCCGTTTTCTTCTTCAGCTTTTTTGGAGCAGGAGATCAGTCGCTCCCTCTCGCCACCTTTGCGGGGCGCCCTCGCTCCACCCTGCCCCACGCCGTCGGCCCCTCAGCCCCGCGAGCTCATCACCATCGAGGAGGAGAGCGAGAGGCTGGCCCGGGAGCTCAAAGAGGTCGGCAGGCCCGCCCCGTCGAACGGTTCTGCCCCGTCGCCGAAGGCCCGAGGCTCTCGGTCTCGCCAGGCGTTGACGCGTTTGTTTCTCCGCAGGTGTCCAGGAACAGAGACAGTCTTCGCGCCCAGCTGACGCAACTTTGTCAATACCGAGGAGTCCTGACGCAAACCCACTCTCTCACAGTCTCGCATGTGAATAATCTAAATTTTACCCCCACCGTCATCAGTTTATATGGAACAAACGACGACAAACTCAATCTCTTCCTCTGGCTTTGTCCTTAAAGGCACCGCCACCTGTGCTAGAAAACCAAGGCCTGTTTGACAATCGCCAAGATGTCCACCTCAGGTACACGCCCACTCACAACAATACCTGCTTCTTTTTTAAATCCGTCTTCTTCTACTACATTTACCCTCTTTTCCTCTGCGCCTCTTGCTCAGTTTTGTGGCCGGAGTGGTCCATCCTTGGAAGGTCCCCTCGTTTGAGCGGTTGCTATGGCGGGCCTGTCGTGGCTTTATCATCGTGGACTTCAGAGAGATGGAGGACCGACTCGTGCACCCGGACACGGTGAGAACTCGTTTTGGGAAGAGGACAAAATTCCAAGTCGAATCTCGGCGGTGACGCGGCGCTTCGACGTTTTCTTGCCGTAGGACGAAATGGTGCAGTGGACGGTGTTTCTCATCTCGTACTGGGGAGAGCAGATCGGACAGAAGGTCAAGAAAATATGCGACTGGTGAGGAAACCCGGCTGTTTCTGTTCAAACTCGATTTATGGACGCGCACCTCCTGAAGCTGACTCTGTTTTGATTTTTTTCCAGCTTCCGCACACAAACGTTTGCGTACCCTGAGAGCAGTACTGAGCGAGAGGAGATTCTCCAGGGCCTCCAGGGAAGAATCGAGGATATCAAATCGGTGGGTTTTGCATTGACTTGTGTGTCCTTTTTTTTTTGCTGCTGCTCCAATGATAGTTCCAATCATAATTATCAGCATTTGCAGTACAACCCTTATTTCACTGGATGCCACGTTTCCATAATATCGTTTTTCTCAGGTTTTCCTCACATGACACGCAAACACGTTTTATGTTTCAAATATATTCTCATCTCAAATCCTTCTCAGTTTAATTTACATGAATGAGAACATGCAAGAAATGAGCTTGGTCTTCATCTCAGTTATTTTTATTACCTTCAAACAACAAAATAATTTCTGGCCCAGGTGACGCCCCCATACTTATGTTGTCTGTTTAAAAGACAAGTTCAGTCTTTCTTTTCGGGACTGATGACGGTTTAAAACGATTGCAGTAATGTTTTTCGAAGCAGTGCATCTTACAGTACATCTGGAATGTGTCACTCACGCCCTGGCCCGTCCTTTCACTTCCTGCCCGCCGTCTCTCAGGTGTTGACCCAGACCGAAACCTTCCTGCAGCAGCTGCTCGTGAAGGCGGTCGCCGTCCTGCCGCAGTGGAAAGTGCGAGTGCAGAAGTGCAAGGCGATCCAGATGGTCCTGAATCTCTGCAGCCCTTCGGTCACTGAGAAATGTCTGATCGCCGAGGCGTGGTGTCCCACCGCCAAGCTGCCGGAGCTGCAGAGCGCGCTGAGGGAGGGAGGGGTGAGACGGCCCGGCGGCACGCGTGAAGGAGTTTTCGATCAAAAGATTAGACGCTGAGGGAAAAAAAAATTAATAAATTTTTGTTTGCGCTGCTTCTTCATCCTCAGAGGAAGAGCGGCAGTGGGGTCGACTCCTTCTACAACCGCCTGCCGTCCTCCACCCCTCCACCCACCCTGTTTCCCATCAACTCCTTCACAGCGGGTTTCCAGAACATCGTCGACGCCTACGGAGTGGCCAGCTACCGAGAAGTCAATCCAGGTACGTGGCTGTGCCGCGACAGTCATTCCTCTCCAGATGTGTGCAAACCGTCGCATCCATGCCAGTCCAGCCTCGTGTGCCTTTGTCAAGTGTTTTCTCTCGATGGCTCTGCAGCGGTGTACACCATCATCACGTTCCCCTTCCTCTTCGCCGTGATGTTTGGCGACGTGGGCCACGGTTTACTCATGGCTCTGGCTGCCCTCTGGATGGTCCTGGAGGAGAAGGACCCCAAATTCAAGAATAACACTAATGAGGTAATTCAGTTGGGTGTTGTAGTTTTTTTTTTTTTTTTCCCCCCACTGCTGTGATCCGGGTTGCTGGAGGCCATTGTACCCGACGCTCTGCGGAGGCCAGGGCGCACCCTGGACAGCTCACAGAACTCACAGAAAACACTATGAAATGGGAGAAAATCGTACCCAAATAAGTTCAATAACATGATTTCTGTGTGTCCCTCAAAAATTTATTTAATTTGATTCTTTATAATAATGACTTTTTCAAGTGTCTTGTTTGGAATTAAGACGTGACGGACACTGTTTTCCAACCTTGAGAAAATGTCTGCATGAGGTGGGATCTACTGGATTAAACCTGAGTTCTCTATTACAAACATGACGTGGACTTCAGCTACAAGAGGAACGTGTTTTATGTGATCTTTTCTATGAAAGAGTAGGAAAGTTTTAGTTGTCTGTGAAAAATATCTTTTTTTTTCCTACTTGTTTTTGATTTTACTGAGCGCAGCATGACAAAGATCATCCCCATGTAATCTATTTAGGAGTGTCTTCAGTCGGAAAACATTTCTGTCCATATCCCAGTCACATGAATTGAATTGAAAATAATAGGCTTTTGTGCGTTTTAAGATTTATTGGAGTCATTCATGTTCGCCTCTCGGTGATTCGTCAAAAGTTACACGATGCCTGTGCAGCCATGTTTCCTTTTTTCAACTTTCATTTTTATTGATGCCCTTCACATTCAAAACAACGTGATCTGCATTACAAAAGTACAACTTTTTAAATTGTTCTGAGTATTTTTATGCTTTTACTGATGTCCCTTGCTTTTATCTTTTATAGAATGTATTCCCGTGTAGCCTTTAATAAGAGAAATCTCTCGTACAATATCCATCCACCGTTTGTGTTTTGCGTGAAGTCAAATCCCGCCGACGGTTTACAAATAAAACTTTAAGACGTACGTGTCGTCCGTCTGCCTCGTCCTCGAACCTCGCATGCTGACGTCGGCATCCCGCCTCCTGTGTTGCAGATCTGGAGGATGATGTTCGGAGGGAGATACCTGATCCTGCTGATGGGCCTTTTCTCCATCTACACGGGGGCCATTTACAACGAGTGCTTCAGCCGAGGCCTCACGACCTTCAGCTCGTCTTGGCGCGTCGAACCCATGTTTAAAGAAAACTATTGGAAGTGAGCACGTTGTATTCATTTATTCGAGAAATTGTTTATTTTTTTCTCTATTCGCCAAACGCCTTCATATATTTAATTTGTTGTTTTTTTTCAGCTCCTCAGTCCTGGCAGATAACCAGTACCTAGCTATGAATCCGGTTGTGCCTGGGGTTTTCACCAGCCCTTATCCTTTTGGCATTGACCCGGTAAGACCGTGACACACAGTCTCTTCCAGACAACAACAAACTTAACTAGACGACATCCACTTTTATTGGCTCGTTTTTTTGTGTGTGTGTGGTTGTCAGATCTGGGGCCTGGCCAACAACAAGCTGACCTTCCTGAATTCGTACAAGATGAAGATGTCCGTCATCATCGGTATTTTTCACATGACGTTTGGCGTCTGCTTGTCACTCTTCAACTACTGGTAAAGTGACACGCCCCTTCACTTTACGGCATGCGTTTCCTTCGCGCCTGTGATCTGTGACATAACCGTATTATTCTCCCCTCCGCCTCAACCTCGCTGTCCGCCGCAGTCACTTCGGTCAGATCAGCAGCGTGTTCTTCGTGCTGATCCCGGAGCTCTTCTTCATGTTGGCTCTGTTTGGCTACCTGGTGTTCATGGTGGTCTTCAAGTGGATCGTCTACAGTCCCGCGCAGTCCAGAAGTGCTCCCAGTATACTAATCCACTTCATAGACATGTTCCTCTTCACGGAGAACGCTGACAACCCGCCACTCTACCATGGACAGGTGTGTAGTTTTGACTACATGAACATAATATTAGAGTTTCTGACATATTTTAGCCAAGATGAGACAAGGAGTTAATTTTTTTTTTTCTATCTTGTGATTTCCTTTATTACTCCTTGAGAATATGATTAAAATTGAGGCCAGTTTTAAGATTCTCGTAACTTAATTAATTTGATTTACCAATACAAAAAAAAAGAAAATCGTGAATGAGACTTGCAAAACAACAGTTGTTTGAGCTTGTCCCACCTGTAACTTGTCCTGTGTAGATGGTGGTGCAGAAAGTCCTGGTGGTGCTGGCTCTGTGCTCGGTCCCAGTCCTGCTGTTCGGGAAACCCACGTTTGAATACATGACCTTCACAAGAAGACGCCGCCGCGCGGTAAGTCCATTCGCCGTTGCACTCGGAACGACGATGTCGTGATTCCTTGACGAGAGTTTCGATATTCCGCAGCCTCCTGAGGACGACCGGCGTCCGCTGGTCGTCGACGAAGGCTCCATCAACTCCCGTCAGGGGGAGGTGGAAGGAAGGGCTGCGGAGGAGGAGGAGGTGGTGAGAGCGACACTCATGAGCTGCTCTTTAAAAAAAAACAAAAAAATCCCAACAGATTTTTATATTGCGGTAAACGCATAATTTTTGCAGGAGTTTGACACGGCGGATGTGTTCATGCACCAAGCCATCCACACCATCGAGTACTGCCTGGGATGTATTTCCAACACGGCGTCGTACCTCCGGCTCTGGGCTCTCAGTCTGGCCCATGCTCGTCAGTGCTTCTTCACACTCCCTCTCTTGACTTCAACCCGACTCGCACTGCACCCCTTCATAGTGTGTCATTCTTCCGAACATCTGTGCTTGTCTGCGTCCCCACAGAGCTGTCGGAGGTGCTGTGGGTGATGGTCATGCGCATTGCTCTGAAGTGGCAGGGCTACGCGGGCGCCGCCATGCTCTTTGTCATTTTTGCCTTTTTCGCCACGCTGACCGTCGCCATCCTGCTGGTGATGGAAGGACTGTCGGCTTTCCTGCACGCGCTCCGTCTGCACTGGTGAGGATGAGAGGAAAGGGCAAGATGGTATATTCTGAGAAACACAATCGGCGACTTAGTTAAATGGGTAATATTTTAAGGTGAGGTGATGTTGTTTCGGATTTGTGCTGGCTGTGTGTTCCAGTTGGCAGCCTCTATATGGAACACTGAACTTTCCTCTGCGTGTCTTCAGGCGCCTCACATGACTTTTATATTGCGGTGCACATTGCACCCTGCGCAAGCTTTGTCACTTGAAGTCACTGACGCAGACGATCAGCAAACTGCTGGCGTGTCGTATGCAGTGGAGGGATTCTTTTTTTTTTAGTCTTGGTTTTTCTGTTTTAAATTCTAAAACATATCTTACAGTCAACTCCATGGACGTGTGCAATAAAGCTTTAAATTGAACCGTATTACGTTGTTAGAGAGCAAATATTGACAAATTGGTTGATTGAAGCCAGGAGCTCTTGAAAAAAATTGGGTTTTTTCTTGCTTCTCTTACAGGGTGGAGTTTCAGAACAAGTTCTACAGCGGGTCAGGCTACAAGTTCAGCCCTTTCTCCTTCTCCTCTCTGATCAACGCCTCGGCCGTTATATGATCGGCTGCCAAACACTTTAGTTAACGTGTGTATCTGTATCTTAATAATGGTATTCTTGTTGCCTGTAGGCAATGAAATGATTTAATTAACTTGCACAATAATCATGATGAATGATTGACTGTTATTTCTGCATCCGTGGAGGTCGTCCATCTATAATGAATCACGGCTACGTTATAGAAAAAAAAACAAAAAACTTTTGTATTCCCCTTGCAAATTTTTTATGCCTCTTTATGTACTCCTTTCTAATTGTTCATTCAGTAGCTCGAGTAATGGGGATTATTTGCATTTCATTGTATTAATAAATCTTGACGACACCCATTTAAAAAAAGGGAAAATAGACGAGTCTGTGGGTCTGTCCTGCAGTTTAAGGGAATGTGTCATCTTTGACTTCAGCTTGTAAGATCGAACTAAATGACAGCAGGGAACGGTACAAAAGATTTTCACGAGCCAAAGATACTTTACCCTCATTTTCACGTCTTCCAAACTTGCCACACATCAGGTATTTATTGATTGATTGATTCATTTTGTATGTGCCTTACTGGAATTCTATGTGTAAGCATTTCTTTTTGAATGGATCCCTTTTTCATTTTCTATCATCATGCTACTGTATGCTTTTTTTTTTCTTCTGCCCATTTACACGGTTAAAAAAACCCCCAAAACAATCATCGACTGCAAACTGGAATTAAATAGGACTTTTCCTGTTGGGATTTTATTATTTGAAGTCATCCACTGAACAAGTAATTTCTTGTTTCACAAATTATATGCATGTCGATACAAAAAAACACACACACACACACACACCAAAACATACAACTGACCAGATGCTCAACGTTTGTTTCAATTTATGCTCATACTCTGGTTTGCATATATTGGCTGTCCCGAATTCGTGAATAATTTATAATATTGTGAGAAAGGTTTGCAAATAAATGGATGATGTCTGATCGGATTTGTTCATGAAATGCCCCAAACTATTTAACAACAGGAAATTAAAAACTTTCCATCCTTTCATTGAGGTGCTGTAGCTGATTTCATGTGACTTCGAGGCGGAGTGCGTCATGAACATGTCACAGTCCATCACAGGGCAAACTGCTGTTCTATTATTCACATATACTGACAATTCAAACTTGCTCACTAATCCCAAATAATTTTTTGGGGACTTTACAATTGTCATTCTTTCACGAATACAGGAGCTTTTAGGAAAATTAAGATATAACTGAAAAGATTTGCCATCATTTATAGGTGGATCATTGGTAGTGTGTGGATAAATTGTTCTATTGCAGAAGCATAGATAATAGAAATATTGCAATGAAGATACATATAACATACACTACTGAGTAGTAATATCTAATGAATTTGTAAGGGGGAAATGCAATATGAAAATAATGCAATGTTATATGATGTATCTTAATGTTTTTAATGATATAAATGTGTGCATATATATATATATATATATATATATATATATATATATATGCTGTGAAGGAGTATACATATAATAGGCAAGAACAGACTTATAAAACACTTGGATTACTGGCATATTTACAATGAACACATGCAGCAGAACATACAATATGTAAGTGACGTGAATGTGGACAGCAGAGACGGCGAATTTCTGTCACATGGAGGTGAGTTGTAAATACCTCAATCATTTGAAGTTCTTTTGCTTTGTTCTTCATAGGTTAAAAGGCATTATGTTGCACAATATCCATTTTTATTACAGTTAACACATTTTAAACTCCTGAAACGTACAAGTTGATGTATTAAAACAATTGTTTATCATTCTCTTGTTTTACTTTTTAGCACCTTAAAGAGTTCAGTTGGTATTAGGTCATTTAAACATTACATATAGTTTTCTGTTCAATAACTTCTGTGTGCTGTTGAATGACCAACATATTTGTGATTACAATTATTTTCAGTTGAAAATACTTCTAAATTCCTTTCATTTGATCTCTCTGCTCCTTTTCCTCTCAATTTAATTGTTCGTATACAATAATGTACACATTTAGATAATAAATACAGACTTTAAACAAATGTATACTTCCGGTAAAAGCCTCACTTCCTTAAGGTGGATGAGTTGTTTGTGATTTATCTTATGATCTCTGAGGTCTTGAGTAATACATATAGACATATCAAGTGTTCTTTGCGATTTTGTAAAAAAAAAAAACAACCCTCAAACTCCTTGTTATTTAATTTCTTTATTTTACCAAAATAAAAACCCAGTTGAGACTGAAATCCATTGCAACTGAGGCCTGCAGATATTTTGTGCCCCTTGTCGATGGGATTTGCTAAAATATCTAAAATGTGTCAAATAAATAGTTTAATTTGAAATATAGTACATGACATATGTTGTTTCTCTTCTTGGGAATTTTGTGTGTTTAAAGACTGAAGATATAGCTGTCGCATGTCTAAGAAAAATGCTCTTTTCATGAGATTTGAATCTTTATTTCATTTATTTGTAAGGGAAGATGGAAAATGACAAACATGCACCATTTAGAGTAACGCTCCAACATGTTAAATCTACTAAAACAGACAGAAAAGCACCAAACACGTTGGACTCAGTTCATTAAAAGCGTACGATAGCGGAACTAGTGTACACGGAACGGAAGGCGCGGTGTCTGTTTCCGCCGGAGCTATTTCTTCAAAACCGGAAATCAATGTAATGTCAAACATGGCGCCGCCCATGTCACGGTGAAATGCTTATGGAGTTAAAGTGTACTGAGTTGTTCTAATAACAGACTATTGGAATAGTTGTGAGCAGGCTGCGGTTTGGCTTTGGGAGGTTTTGTGGAGGAAATGTCTCTGCGTGAATTCAGCCGCGGCGTGCGGCGGCTGTTTTTAGGTCAAATCCAGAGAAATGTGACCACAAAACAGACAGGTGAGCTCGGTTCACTTTTCATTTACACCCTCTTGTTTGTGGACCCCTAGCAACTCACTAACCGGCCGTTTGTGTGCTGACTGACATTTGTGTGCCAGCTCGGTGCTCGAGTCAGATCGCCTCTCAGCCGCAGCCCAGCGCGGATGGAAATGAAGACGTGAACCCGACCTTCGAGAACAGAAACCCCCGCAACCTGGAGCAGATGGCTCTGGCGGTGAAGGATCGCGGCTGGAAAACCACATGGCCCCACCAGCAGTTCTACCACAGGTCGGTGTGTCATGATCGGCCACTAAAATCACCCTGGGAAACTACTTCCAGTGTTATTACAAGCAACAGCATCATCATGCAAACCGTGGTTTGTGAGTCTGTGCATGATCAGGGAGGATCAGTTAACTCTCGCATATGAGAGGCCACGTTAGAGTTTTGCAGCCTGTGACAAACAAGAGCATCGGGCAGGAGGTATTTATGTACAGCAGATCACCACAATCAAGTAATGAGAGGAATGTTGCCTCCACCAGTTTATTTTCCTGGCACCATAGGAAAAATAGGACTTGTTTCTAAAATAGCTTGTCTAAAAGTCAAACGTTCATCAATTAAGATACATAAATACTTGCATTGCCATTAGATATTCATTATAATCCTATAAAAACAATCAGAATGGCAGTCATATTGTTTCTTAACGATGTTTTCTATACAGTCAAAGCCACTTTGTCTGCCCATGGCTGAACATTGTAGAATACTCTGTTTTTGTAAAGTTTGATGTCTTTTTGATATCCAACCATTAGAAACAGCTCTTGTTTGAACTCTTCATTCTTCAGGTGTTCTCTCTTCATTGTGTTTTTCACTCTCTTCTTCAGGCTGCTGTTTTCTCGCAGCCAGCATCACGTCACCGCCCAGGTCTTCTCCTGCACTTCTCCCGACCCCGTTCTTACTTGTTCCACCAAAGAGTGGGCGTTGAAGAAGGAGCTGGCTTCCACTAACTGCGTGGTCGCGTGTCAGGCGGTGGGCGAGGTGCTGGCTCTTCGCTGCCAGCAGGCTGGCATCACCAGGATGGTGTACCGGGCCATTCCCTGGACGTACCGCTCCGATAGCGTGAGTACACCAACGGAGGCCGTCGGACACAAAATAACGTCGGGATTTTTTTTTTTTCACCTCACTCACTCACTTGTTAATTTTTCTCTTCTCTGCAGGTTCAGGCCTTCAGGAAAGCAATGAAAGAAGGAGGAGTCATCCTCAGTGAGCCCAGGAGGAAATATATCGGGACCTGAATCTTATCTTGTTTTGTATGAGTGTCCTCAGTACCTTTCTCATTCTGTTCTTGTATAAATGATCTCATGTCCTGATAAAAAAGTTGTTCAGTCTTGCAGCCATTAACAATCTGAAAGAGTCGTCAGATAAAAGTCCTTATTGTCGCTTGAGGATGACGCGTTTGGGAACACAAGTTTTTATCCCCCCCTGGTGTTTTCATTCAATCGAGAAATAAAGTGGCAGGTTGGAGTATCAGCGTTTATTTTTCACTCAGTGTGGTTTAATGTACAGTGAGGTGAAGACAATCCAACAATGAAAAATACGTAGCTTTAGTAAGGAATCATTGTTTCAGTGTGAAGTTGGCTCAGGCAGTGAGAACAGTATGCCATGGGATTATAAAGTGTATGTGACTTTTTTTTTTTTTAAATGGTGAGCATGCAGGTTAAATGAAATAAGCTTGAGCTTGGGTTCACTGGACTTGTAAGAGAAAAAAAAATACCAGCATGAAGTAAGAATGTTTCACATCAGCGTCTAATGAGTCAGAAACTAAAATAATTTCTTCATTCTGTGACATAAATACAAAAGGACACCCTGAACAGTTCGCGATCATCAGCTGAAAAAAACAAACATGCACCCAGATCATCTATCATTAGATTTCAACCTACATTTTTTTTTTTTTTTACTTTGATCTCACTATGCAACATGTTTCTACTTGACGTGGCCCTCAAATACCAATGGTCATCAGCAATAATGTGTTGCTAGTATAACAGTACAACGGATACATGCACACTGGTACTTCACATGTGTCTCAGTCACACCGAGTGACAAAGTCCACAAGACTGATAACCTCATAGCAGAAGCAATAAAAACACCAGTCAAGAGTCGGCGCTCATTCTCAAGTTGAAGGCACACATGCAAATCTGGTGTTGGATTTAAAGAAAAAAAAAAAAGTGACAGTAGTACATAATGGTTTCATAGTTAAATATAATCATTGGCACATAGTAATACATGGTTTGGCAAATGGGTGAGTGCCATAAAACTGGCCCTGATACGATGCACAGCTTGGAAATGTACAACAATCATCTTCCTCTGACCGGTGCTGTGACACAGGACATGAGAAACTTTTCATAATGCCTAACCTCGGTTTGACAGCAGCACACAGCCTTTTATTCATCGAGCGAGGTGAAAGGGAGCCGTTATTGCATAGATATCTCTGGAGTGTTGACGGACGAGGAGAGCGAGTCCTGGACAGATGTACGGGTCAGGAAGATACATAAATTAAAGAAAAAAGAAAAGAAAAAAAGACGATGTACACTTGCAATGACTTCAGCTATCAGATATTCAGGGTTTCACTGGGACAGCAATACTGCAGGATGGTACTTATCAACGTAAATATCAGATATGAGTTTGAGCCAACATATGTAATGAAAGACCTGAAAAATATAAATTAAAATTGCAGTATCCTAGTATAAAAACCTTGGCATGTTCTCAGAGCTCTTTTCCCTGCTATTTTTTTTTTTTTTTAAATAATCTATCTTTATTGGTTTAATCCGCCACCCCCATTCGCCAACTCTTTGATCATTCAAGGTTTCTTTTGCTCGCCGTCCTGCAGGCTGCGCGGCTCAGGTGACACGTCCACACATGCGCCCTGGTGAGTGAGACCCCGTCGAGCTTGGCTACGCCTCCGCTGGTGGGGGGATCGCCTCGGACTGCCCGGCGGCTTTGAAAAGAACAGGAATAGTTTGGAAATTCATATAATTGCTTTTGCTTTCAGTCGATTTGTAGGATTCAGATTGAATATACAAACTTGTGTTTCCATTTGCCATCAATACGCCATTTTTAAAAGACTGAAAACTGTAAGAGTACAGTGAAGACTGACTGATTTCTATCATGCACTCTTCATCAAATGTTGTTAGAATTTAATACCCAGCACTCAAGTCCATTTAATGTTCAAAACTGAAGTTCTGGCAATGAAAAGCTCTTGAAATATTTCAGTTCATGTTGCTCGTGCTAACAACACGTTTATTTACCTGTTCGCGCCCTTTGTCATCGTCGTCCAGTTCACTGATGGACTGCATCAGAGAGAAGAGATTCATCCTGCCACTGCGATTCACACTCGGAGCGACCTGGAATAAAAACAAAACAAACAAATGCAAAAGCTTCAGATTCACTCTTTGAGCGCGTTTCTGCGAGAAGCCTTGAAGTCTGTTCACCTTGTCGGGTTCATTCACAGTGATGATGGGACCGGATGTTGGCGCGACCTGCTCGGTCTCCTCGCCGGTTTCCGACTTGGGGGCGAGACTGTGTAACACCTGGAAGTGTTTCAGAAGGGTTGTTGGATTAGAATGGGGGGGGGGGGGGGGGGGGGGATTAGATTATGACTACATACATACTGATGGAATTAATTACAACTACCGTGTGGTCGTCTTCTGAATCACTGTTTTCATCGGGGCACTCTTCATCTTCATCCTCCACATCAAGCCCCTCATCCTCCTCCTCTTCGTCATCCTCCTCCTCCTCCTCTTCTTCATCTTCTCCATCGTTTGGCTTTGCGTCGCTCCCGCCCACCTCTTTGTGTATCGACTTCTGTCTTTGGTCTCTTGATTTCCGCCTCCAGAGTGTGCTGTGGCGCTGCTGGCTGGATGGACGGATAAGCGGACGACACAAAGCTCAACCAGCTTGTCCA
This sequence comes from Blennius ocellaris, assembly GCF_963422515.1. Lineage (NCBI taxonomy): Eukaryota > Metazoa > Chordata > Actinopteri > Blenniiformes > Blenniidae > Blennius > Blennius ocellaris. The sequence continues at coordinate 9,707,761 of NC_137658.1, read as the reverse complement.
ATCAGAGGTCGGTATGATGAAACCAGGGAGAGAAAAAACAACACGGAGGACACGGCACTCTGCCCGACCTTGCAGTGAGGATGCCGTTGTAGGTCTGCAGCTGCTTCATGAAGCCGTCGTTGGGACGGACGACGGCCCGGCGGTCCCTGACGAAGGCCAGAGCCACGTCCAGTGTCCAGCGCAGCTGCTTCATGGCGTAGGCGATCACCGTGGACGAGGAGCGAGACACGCCCATCTTACAGTGGACCAACACGCCCTGTCCACTCTTTCTGCAGTACAGAAAAATACTTGGTCGGAAACGCAGCAAGCATGGGACACATTTCGAGTTTTTCTCAGTTCCTTCTTTCAAGAACAAATATAAACTGGACCAGATGAATTTTGGGGGTTCGGGTGGAGCAGCTGTTTTGTTTCACGGCTCAGTTTTACAACTTCAACTGACCAAGTAACCGATATGATTAGAAAACTGCAGATAACACGATATTAGCCATACATTCGCTTTCATGTGAAGCTGGATGAAATAAAGCAGAAGTGACGCGCCTGAGACGGTTGAATGACATCCACTAAGCTTGCGGCATAAAGGATGTGTCCACACATGTCATGTGGTTCCTTCTATCAGCTCAATCTGGCAGTTGATAACGTCACGCCAGAAGACGTAAACAGTGAGAACTGTAATTTCTTTAATCCATGCGTGATGAGCGCACACTGCAGTCACCTGGTTACTGTGGCGAGATGGCTACCAGCTGAGAACTCAGTTTACAAAATGTATGAAATGTGTAGTAAATAGAAAAGAGTTGAGATGTCTGCAAGCATAAAGTTCTGAAAAGTCCCCCTTTATCAAGAAAAAGCATGAAGAGCCTCGAGATGGCAATATTCTCTCAGATAAATTAACTGCAACATCACTTCGCACAGGAACTACTGCATAATGGAGTAGAACTTGTTCATGCAAACACAGCGTTTTGTTTGAGACACTGCTGCTCTGGAGCCGAGCAAAGAATTTCATCACTTAACCAATACGAGAATTGGATCAATGCAAATGAAACTCAAAGACAAGGAACTAAATAAGTGTGTCTAGCTTGATGCTCATGACGTATTTGAAATGTATGTTTAAAAAAAATAATAAAAAAAAGTGAGTGCATCCTGGCCCGGGTCAACACAAATGACCGTTCAGAATCATGAGGCGTCACACGTTTCACCTCCTGACTGAGCTGCAGGCCACTGGAGGAGTCACAAGGACAAGAAAGATGGCAGTTTCATGGCTAACGAGTCGACAAGCCTGTAGAACATGTAAAGATATTTAGAATTTGACTTTCATACTAACCATTACTTCTGTAGGATTTTACACTTAATATATAGTACTTATTATATATACTTCAGTGTGTTAAAAAAAAACCATTACTAATATCTTGGTCTTTGAGGTGTAATGATTATGCACCGTTTACTATTTCACTCATTTGTTCAACTTTTAATTCTATTGCCCAGGATATTTGTACGTTTGTTTCTCCACACATGTACAAATGATTATGTATACAACTACATGGTTTTCCTTTGAATTGTTTCTGTTATTCACTTCTGAATCACCTTGAGTAGCATTCTATAGTTTGAAAAGTTGGTTTCCAAATCAAAACGGATTTCGACATGTGGCTCAGTGTGCTTGTGTAAAACTTTCAGGAGTCTCGATTAGACTGGAGAGTTCAACCTTGCAGTGTTGATGAAGTTGTACGTATCCGTCCAGTGCTGCAGCAGGTCCGTGGCTTCCACGTCGTACACCCGGATGTTCATGTAAGTGAAGGACTCTGGGAAAAAGTTGTCGATCTCTCTCGTCACATTCAGGATGTAGCCGATGCTAGAAAACAGACGCAAACTCGCCGTGAGTAAAACTGGCGATTCAGCAAAGCAAAATGCCTACGTCAGTGTAAAACGTGTCGCAGAGTGACGCAACGTAAAATGTGGTCGACTTGCGGAGACTTCACAGCCTGAAGCACTGACTTGTTTTTCTGCAGCTCCTCAAAGTTTGCCGCGTTCCACTCGGAGCCCTGAAAGTAGAGGGAAAAAAACCAAACCAAACAGGGGTTCAGACTGAGTGGAGGAGGAAGGCGCTCACACAACACTATCGCTCTTAACACAACATCTCCCACAAAAAGGGGAAGTTACAGCGACATGAAGACTTCCTGGCGAACGCTGACTTCAGTGAGTTTACTGACCAGCTGGAGAAAAACACTTCTCACCACGGCCGTGAAAACACTTTCTCCGGCCTGTAAAGCCACAATAGTCGCTCACCAGGTAAAGATAATCAAATATCTTGGCGGGCTTGTCCATCTGAGCCATGGTGACCATCATTTCGTTGTCGATGTACTCCTTGTAGGGCCTCACGTCAAACCCGATCCTGGCCTGAAGCGCAGTGTGCACCTACAGTAGCAAATGACATGGCAAATGTTGGGAGCTCATATTTCTGTCAGTCGTGTTCTGATGATTTCAGTGTTTCCACAAACAAACAAACAAACAAACATGGCCCCATCTTAACAGTGTGGGCATTTCGGTTCTACTTCCTCTCCTTCTCTCTCCTCCTCACCATTCTCGAGGTCAAGTTGTCCAGGTCCTCGGTTCTCATGATCTCTCTCAGGTGCTCTGTGATCAGGCGCTCATTGGAATATCGATCTGATGAGCTTTGAAGAAGACAAAGTGAAACGTCACTATTAAATCTTTAGAATTCTACAACAGCAGCACTGCAACGACATAAACCAATATATTTATATGACGTCGGAAGCTCCATTAACTGGAAACTCAACTCAGAAGGTGATATTGTAGCTCGTCATTCACTACTGCGGTGGGATAATTTCAGCAGCAATCTTAAGCTCGACATTAACAACCATCTGAACGTCTTTTAAAAATAGGTTTCAGCGGCACCGCTTTGGCGAAGTGACGCTTCACCTCTGCCCGTCGATGTCTCTGCGCACAGACTGCAGGTCGTCCATGACCTCCCACTCATTCAGGCAGAAGCGGTCGGACTCGATGTGCTGGTGGTAGTGCTGAACCCACTCCAGACCCGAGCCGGGGATGACGGCGCCCTCGACCGCACGCTCGCAGCACCCGTGCAGCGCCTGCAGCACCGACCTGACGTCAGTGAAGGCGACAGAAAAGAACGTCACCCTGACGGAAACTGCAAACTTCAGAAAAGTGCCGACAGAGGTGAAGACGGCATCACATTGAAGAGATCCAGTGGCATAGAGTGATTTACTGGATGCTACTCACCACAGCGTCTGCATCGACACTGGTTTAAAGATTCGGGTCTCCTCCGCTGAGGTGACGCTGAAACCGCTGCAAAAAAACATTTTAATAAACTCTCAGAAATAGGTCTGATGAGGACAGAAAGAAAAAAAAAAAAAAAAAAAAGGAAATGATACCGATAACATGCGCCACAGGGAAACATCTCAGTCTGACAGAGAAGTTATTCAGTGTGGTTTCGCCGATAGTTCTTGTGAATAACGTGGAGAACTAAATGTGAATACACGGAGGGCGATATGAGCGCAGTGTGAAGTGTGATCCAGTCTGGTGAGGGCGAACATGCTGGCGTGACAAGCCAGACGATCACAGAATCCTGTTTGACGCTCAGCGTGCGGCAGCAAATTAGTTCAAGCCCAGCAGGGCACTCGCAGGGTGTCGGCACCACGCTACACTGTTCGAATAGAAAATCAAAATCCAACCGTGTCGACAGTCGCATGACTAATTATATTCATGACACCTGGATTTATTTTGAGTTGGTTGCAATAAAATAGGTAGGAAGGTCCATATTCCAAAGAGAACGTCAACTTTAAGGTGTGTGTGTTTGACGGAACTGAGAACATCATGTTAAAAAACATATGACCTGCTGAGGAATCTTGTCTGTGATTAAACACTGAGGACGTCCTTCAGTCCACTATAATAACTCCAACATGGGAAAAAGCTCTATTTTTCTGGTTTCCGATTGTTTAAAAAAATTTTTTTTTGATGGTCTTGATGTTATGGTTATAAGAATGCGAACTAAATCCTGTCAGCAGCAAGATGTGAGGGTGAACAAAATCAAAACCGTTTGAAAATGGTCCTACTTTTAAACTACAGACTCAAACTACTAAAGTTTTCAAGATTTCATTTCTTGGAAACTTTTGCACACTCAGAAAAAGATTTCACTTATATTTCTTAAACAAAACACACACATGACCTACATGCTTGTGTAAGAATCTGGGTTGTAATTGATGAAGAATGATTCAGTTCCACAAATAAGAGCATTACTCATTCACATCATCACTGGCCGCAGTCCCAGACATGGGACTGCACCGTCTGTGCAGCAGCCTCGCAGGCTCCTCGCTCGTGTTTTTACACTCTAAATTCAATCACGTAACAACACAAAAAGAATGAAAAAGGTCGTCCTCACCCATCTCCGTCCAGATATACTTGAGTGTCGCTCCATATTGGCAGGACCAGGCCGATGGTGCACTGATCGCTGTGACAAGGGGAGGAGGACACACGGAGACAATGAAGGAGCGTTCTCTTGTCAAAGGCCGAAGGTGGAAATCGAACCCGGGGGGAGTCTCTGTGGAACTCTACACCGCCATCTTGGTTACACACCTGTCTGAGCTGGGGAAATCCATGCCCAGCAGGATGCTCTCCTGCTTGTTGTTCAGTGTGGAGACGACGATCAGATACCGGACCCGAACCGAGCTGACCGATTCCAGCTGCACGGCCTGCACCGATGGGGGGGGGGCAGAGGAAGAGGGCAGTGAGCGGACCGAGGGAGTGGGACACTGACATGACACTTGTAAGACCAAGTTTCAAAATAAAAAGGAAAGAAAGAGAGAAATGCTCTGAATGTGCATCACTCATTTGTTATCCGAGCATCTCTCAAATGTGCGTTTTATACGTGTTGCACCAGCCATATTTAATTGTCTCAATGAGTCCAACACCTCGCTGCACGGTAGCGTAGTGGTGAGTATTCAGGCATTACAGAGACTAAATCCCGCTCTACGTGCATTGGTGTTTTGCCACAATCAAAAAAGTTTGCATTTAATTGGTAACTTTAAATTGCTCATGTAAGTGTGCGCGAGTGCCTGATTGGCGGTATTTGTCACTACACCTTTACATATAGCTGGGATTGGCGACACCATCCTGCACGTTGGATCAAGCGGGAGGGAAGATTGATGACTAAAAACAAAACACTTCAACTCTCAGAATAGCTCCGTCTCATCTCTTTGTCCCAAATTCCTCCAAATTTGTAACTGTGTCAATGCGAAAGGATTGTTTCAACTAATGTAGCATCAAGCAGGAATATTCTAGGAAGCTCTTTGAAATTGGCTGGAGATAGTAGTATTATTTTGGACATGAGACCTTACCAGCTTTATAGTGTCCTCTGGTCTGAGCTGTTCCACCATGGCGTGGACGTGTCCGTGTCGCACGTCTGACACATGCTTCACTGGCGACACGGCCGTGGGAGACGTCTCTTCGTGAAGGCCCACGTTCTCGCCTTCTTCCAGCAGGAGAACGGCGCCCTTCACGAGGGCGAAGCTCTCCCTGGAAAACAGTCGGGGTTAGTGACGTTGCACCGGCCTCATCATGCGACCCGCTTCTTCGTCGGAGTGAATTAAATGAAGATCCAATGTCTGTATGCACCTTTTCTGGAGGATCCCTCTTCTCTGGAAGCTTTCATCCTTTCAAAGTAAAATAAATCATAGGAATGTCACGTCACATAGAGAAAAGAAAAACAGGCAGACTGTGTGGGTGACTGTGTGTGAAATTCAGATTTTAGAGAAATCGTACTGCCTTATCTCCTCCTTTTCATGATTATAGTTGAATGTTACCTTTGTAAACCTCAAGGCTTCCTCACAGGCCGCACACTACCCTGCTGCTGCCTTTTGCTTTAAAGTATTACTAGTAATACATCATCTGAAAGAAAACCCTGTTTTCCAAGTGTGCACGCAAACAGCAGTGAAACGCTTTCCCTAATTCCTCTGGTGAAATGTGGTCCAACACAGATAAGGTGCAGTGGTGATGAGGCAGACACAAACAGTGACATGTATGAAGAGGGAAATGGAAGCTGCTGCGGGCTCAACACTAACAGATAAACAATAAATGCGTCCGAAGAAATGAAAAAAGGCAATAAAGGAGAAATTGAATACATGGCAAAGGATAAATAAAGAAAGAAGTAGCAGGATATCAAGGCTTTACAGAGAAAGAAACTCGAGACAGTAACATTACCTGTTACGCAACTGACAAGTCCAGACAGAGTGAAGGCAAAAAAAAAAAAACAACAACCAGAAATTAAAGAGGAGAAGTGGGACGGAGCCAGGAAAGGAACAATGAGGGTTTGAAGAGGAGGAAGAAAAAGGGAGAACACAAGTTAAGATATCAGCGTATGCAAAGTATGCAAAAGAAAAAAGAAAGACTTAGACCTGCAAGTTGGGTGTGTATGGTTAAGTAGGCAATGATAATAACCAAAATAAGTCTTTTACATAACATTTCCATGATAGAGCGACAGAAGAAGGGCAGATAAGAAAAAAAGCGGCTGATGTTACTGTGAATATATGACACATTTAACAGACAATGTGAGTCACTTACTGATTGTGCTGTAATGAATGTAAATGAGAGCTAATTTGACATCGGTGGCCCGGTATCGGCTGCATATTTGCACCACGAGCTGATCGGCGCGTTCACATTCCCAGGCAACAAGTGCAAAACAAAACTACCTCATTGTCACTCAAGCAAATGTGCCGATGGTAACCACAAATGGACATGTTCAGAAGCTGCTGTTCTTGGGACAGCACTAACAAACGGTTAAAAAAAAAAACCCACTCTGAATCATTCCTCCGAAAAGGCAAAACGGAAATAAATGATAAGTATACAAAAGGACAGCGTGTGGGTGCAGGACAGTGTCAACTCACTGGAGCAGTGGTGATGGATGGGATTCTATGCAGCGTTAACCGAGCCATTGCACTGCACAGGTCTGCGCTCACTCAGCCTGCTACCTCTGGCAGGTTCAGACAGGATTTGCAGGTTTCTCTGCCAAACGTGTGTGGTAGGTGTGGCGAATGCTGGTACCTTTCTCTGCAAATGACACGTGGACAGTTGGCTTAAATCACTGGCAATGAATACTACTATTTAAATATTTACTTATTGATATTGTTTGTGCCACATTCTTTCTTCTTTCTTTCTTTTTTTTCTTTTACTTGAGTTTTGTTGTCATTAGTCCTGTAAGGCAAGATGAGTTCATGCATTTGTGAACTCATGTGGATCATGTGGCCATAGAGCCTGTTTCCACACAAGACATGTACCCATGGAACATTTCTATGGTTTTCTCTGGTCAAATCCATTGCTCAAGTAGCATAAAGTAGACGCTTAAAGTTAATTATACATCGTGTAACAAACAACTGAAACAAGTGGTTTGACAAGTTTTTAAAAGGTCAAAGATCAGCTTTATAGGTCAAATGAAATCCACATTTTAGACAATTCTTTGTTGATCAGTCAATAGAGTCACGTTTGTCATTTTATTTTTTACACTCATAAATGTAGGTAATCCCCTTGCTGTCATAGCTTAGAGTAGCCATTAAAAGTTATTATGTAAGAATTCACAACTATTTACTGAAAAAGAGACAAGTTCCTACACGTATCCGCTCAACAGAGGTATTGTGAATTCCAGCTATTTGGGAATGAACACAACATTCCTTCAGCACTGTTGCCCAATCCCAGTAGACAGGGATCCCCTGCCCTCGACATCACCTGATTTAGATAATTAAGTCATCATCAGGCTTCTTGCAGAGCTTGAGGATGAGCCATTCATTTGGATCGGGGGTGTTTAAACCGGGAGACATAAAAAGCATGCAGCACTGAGTAAAATTTGTGCAGTGCTGAGTGTGTACACATAATGATGCCTGTTTTAAATGTCTCCCTGCTTCATCTTACTTCATTCAAATGGAAGAGCTGCAGGGGTCTGATGACAACTCGTTGATTTCACTCAGTTGGAGCAGATCACACCAAATAAATGACCAAATCAAAATAGTACATTTCATTTTATATCAAAAACATGAACTGAGCCAAGTATCAGGATGGATATAACTTGACATATAGAATAGAATACAATAAATGGAGGTTCCCGTGAAGACAGCACAGCTCTGCAGCAGCTTAATGTGTGTAAAGTGAAAGCATCAGACATTCGTGAGATATGTCCAGAGATTGTTTTCTTGGTATTTCCAGAGATTGTTTTCTTCGTCTGCTGACCATCACTGTGACCTGGACTGTGTGGGAACGACATGACAGACACAGAATGCTGCTCTGGTGTTATGGACAATCCAGACAGAATGCTGAATATTGATTCACGAGCTATTAATAGACATCGATTCGTTGCTGCAACAAACCACAAAGAACCAGCTAGCAACAGTGAGTTGCCTGTTACGTCCAGTCCAGGCTCACAGCTGTCGATAATCATTGCTGCTCCGCGACAACACGACATGAACGCACGTAAACACAGCGAGCAAAACCAGTTTCCTCACCTTTTTCGAGCTCGGTCGACTCTCCGACTTCCTTTCGCCTTGCCTACTTTCTTGTTCCGCAAGCGGAGCTCCTTATTATCCCGCCCTCTGTGGCTTTCGTGGGTGAGGACTTTTACCATTTACAGCTCAGCTGCTGCTCCTCCGGAGCCTTCACTCACTCCCGAGCCGAGTGAAGCCGAGTGACGCCGAGCGGAGCCGAACGTGAAGCCGGAGGTTTCAATTACGTCATATGTATGAAAAGTTTCAAGTACGTCGTCGTAAAAAGTAAAAACAACACATTAGTGACAAGTTACACGTTACACACACAATAAAAATGTAATTAAATAAATCTGGAAAGAAAACTGAATTTATTGGTAAAGGATCGATGAAAACGTGGACTATTGGAAAATAATCACGGAGAAATATAAACTACATAATCTTAATAGATTTTATTATTACAAATCTCAATTTTCATGTTCAGGAATGTAAATTAACAAAGGCAAAACCGCTCTATAGTGTTTACAAGAGTTACATCGTTTCTATTGAAAACTCCTCACATACGAACCATCTTTAATATTTGTACACGGTTTTGTTCCTTTTTAAATTATTATTTATTTACAATATGTTTTGGACTACAACTTTATTTAATAGTATGTAAATGTACACAGTATTATATCTGTTGTTTGTTCAATAATAAGCAGAATATTGCATCTCCAGCACAATGCGGTGAGATCAGAACCCAAATATAAAGTAGTTTAGAAAACCGCTGAAAAAAAAAATATATATATATACATACACACCTATATATACCTATATATATACATATATGTATATATAAGAACCAGCGTCTGCGCATGCGCAGTGGAGTGGGCCGGAGTACTTCCTAGTTGAAGGAGCGTGTGTGAAGTGTACCGTAGTCTTTTACTGTGAAGGTGAACAGTTTGTAGCTGCAGGACTGAGAGAACATCGACCACCGTCCGTGCTGTCAGTCACGCGGGGGTCTGGGCTTCTTCTTCGCGGTCGGAGGGGATGCAGATAGTCGGCAGACTGATGAAGGTTTTCCTGACAAGGCGCATCCCGCAGGAGGGAATGAAGATCCTGTCTGCGACTGGAGTGTATGAAGTAGCCTACAACATTTCCATCTCCACCACAGATCTCGTTGTGTTGGGTTCATGTTACGTGTTTTTAGGTTGCCCAACTGTTAATACGAAGCTCTTGAGAAGTTGCTTGAAGTCACACGCAGCCAGGGTTGCTGCTCAAACTACTATAAATATTATATTGTTTTGATTGACTGCTGTTTCATGCATTAACCTCTGTTCTGTCTGCATGGGTCCAGGTGTGAAGTGTCTCAGTGGGACTCGGACGAGCCAGCGCCCAGGGCGGAGCTGCTCAAGGGGGTCCAGGGAGCTCATGGCCTCCTGTGTTTACTGTCTGATAAGATCGATGCTGAGGTCCTGGATGCTGCAGGTACTCTGCAGGATGCCACAGGGCTCATGTTTTATGTTGGTGCAAAAACCAACGCAAGTCTCTGATGGATTCTCGTTATTGTTTGGGCACACACACACACATATGGCTAAAATGTACGGTCGATTTCTATTTATGGTTGCAGGTGTGTAAAAATACTACATTCCGTATGGATCTGTATAAATAATTAATGATTAAACCACAGTACAGCGCCATAACAATAAATAGCCTTTAATATATATCACCCCTGTGATGTATTTCAGTTTCACTGGAAGAAATGTGATTGTTCGAAAGACATGATTTAAAAAAACAAACATTTCTCAGAACAATATCAATATAACGTGGGCAGAAAAACGGCATGTGCAGTTGCTCTGCCACACAGTTAAAAGACAAATAAAATAAATAGGCACATTCAATATGTTTGCATTGATATGTATAAGTATATGCAAATAATTTGCTATCTCGACGGTGGTAAGGGATGATTGTGAGGCAGCTCATAGTTACAGTTGCATGTAGAAATTCTGGCATCTTGATAGTCTGATCATCTGATTGGTTTTCCATTTCAGGTCCAAATTTGAAAGTAATCAGCACCTTGTCTGTGGGATATGACCACTTGGCTATGGATGAGATCAAAAAACGGTGAGGCCGCACCTTTTTTTTTTTTTTTAAACTCACCATCCACTACCAGGGAAACGTGTTGCGCACCTTCTCATGCATATTGCCGCTTCTTCTCAACAGTGGCATACGTGTCGGCTACACTCCAGGCGTCCTGACCGACGCCACGGCAGAACTGGCCGTGGCTCTGCTGCTGTCCACCGCTCGCAGGCTGCCAGAAGGAGTGGAGGAGGTCAAAAAGTCTGTTTAACCTGCGTTACACATTTACAGTAAAGTTCTGTAACTTTGTAACTAAAAATGCAAGTAACTGCCTCAGTCGAGGTCCGCAGTGGTAATACTTTGTTGTGCTTGTCTCCAGTGGTGGCTGGAGCACGTGGAAGCCTCTGTGGCTGTGTGGCTACGGTCTGTCCGGCAGCACCGTGGGCATCGTTGGGTTGGGACACATAGGTTGAGTTTACGGTTACTTCATTTGTTTTAGCCAAATGGCTTTATTAGCATCAGATATGTTAATGTTGCTATATCCTGCAGTCGGACACAATATGATTTTTTTCTCCACGGGAAATCTCACTTGTGGTTAAACAGCCAGATGTTTGTGTTCAGGTATGGCCATAGCGCAGAGGCTCAAGCCGTTTGGAGTGAAGAGAGTGCTTTACTCGGGGAGGACAGCCAAGGCCTACGCTGCTGAGGTCAATGGAGAGTTTGGTAAGAAGACCTTTTTTTTTTTAAAGTGCATTATAATGAATAAAATAAATGAAGTTTGTATTTCTTCCCTTGTCCAATGTGCCCTTTCCTCTCAATTTTTTTTTTTTTTTAAACAGTCCCCCTGGACACGCTGCTGTCTGAGAGTGACTTCATAATGGTGTCCTGCTCCCTGACACCAGGAACCCAGGGCCTATGTGACAAAGCTTTCTTCAGCAAGATGAAAAAGACAGCGGTCTTTGTCAACATCAGCAGGTCGCCCTTCTAAAATCAGCCCAGATGTTCACTGGCAAACTGTTGAGAATAAATAAACGGCCTCTAAATTGGAAGGATTGTTTGTTTTAGGGGAGCTGTGGTGAACCAGGAGGACCTGTACGAGGCTTTGAAGAGCGGACAGATCGCTGCAGCCGGATTGGACGTCACAACGCCCGAGCCGCTTCCAACGGACCACCCGCTTCTGACTCTGAAAAACTGCGGTGAGTCAAGACGCTATGACACGGGCAGAGATATTCCCTTTTAAAAGGATAGCAGACGACGTGTTTTTGAAATATATTGTCTGTCTCCTCTTTTCTCACGCAGTGGTGATACCACACCTCGGCAGTGCCACCTACTCCACAAGAGGAGTCATGGCAGCTTTGGCAGCTCAAAACCTTGTGAATGGTTTACAAGGCACAGACATGCCCAATGAACTCACAGTCTGAGGAACATGGTTTAGTCCGAGTGAAGTGAATAATAATATCCACTCAACTTAGTCATGTGCAGTTAGATATTTCAGTCTGTCGGTGGCTAGATAAATTAGTTTCATACAATATTATAGTTAATATTTCATTATATTTTGATTCCAGAGTGGAGCTTTGACATTTCATGGATTTGGGTTTTTTCGAAGAGATCTGTGTCCGGCCAACGCGTGGTGAGAGGCAGGGTACATCCTGAACATCACTGTCCATCACAAGACTAACACACAGAGTGGCCTTTGAGATAAACATGCTTCAACTTTGGATTATTTTTATTCTCAGAGAATTTGAATACATAAGCAGTGGTTCCTCAGCTCTTATTCTAAATGTGCCACGCAGATTAACGTTAAACCTCAGAGTGCACTTTATCTGCATGACGCTCCATGTCTCTGCTTTTAAAAAACAAACAAACTGATCACTCCCATGTTTGTGATAAACAGATGGTTTTCAGCCATATGAGCAAAGTGTCATCGGATTGTACAACAGTATTTGCAGCTGATGTTCTACAGATGCTGGAAATGAATTCATATTGAATAAAATACTAAACTCGTTATTTGTGTGTCAACATTTTTTTTCCCTACCTATTTTATTAAGATAAATAAAAAAAATAACAGCATGGTTGAAAGCAAAAAAACCTAAAGAATACAAAAGAAAACAATCTTTGAATGCAAACATTATTCCATCAACAATTCATCATGTCCTGTTTAATAAATAAGGACTTCGGGTGAAAAATGTCAATTTGAGTCTTTAACTAGGTCGCTTGATAAAAGCAGTGTGTCCGAGAAGGCCTGATCATCTTTCCAGTTCAAACAGGTGTTCTTTGAGTGCTTGTACAGATGGGAGGACTGACTGAAGCGCTTGCCACAGTTGGGACAGGGATAGGGCTTTTCGCCCGTGTGGACGCGGATGTGCTTTTTACAGTCGGTCAAGTTCATGAAGGTCTTGCAGCAGATCTTGCAGGCATATTTCTTCTCTCCCTCCACCAGCAACACATGATCCTCAGCAGCTGCTTTCTTGCATTTGGACAAAACGTCCTCTGAAGCTCTGGTCAGGGGCGGCCGGGTGGCCTCTCCGACGGATCCAGAGGAGGGATCCGTGCTGGTTTCTGATCCGGGTGGGACTTTGGGGGCGATTCGACGGAACGTCGTCGTCCCGGAGCTTTTACCAGCCCTGGGGGGAGAGACGAGGGAGGCTTCTAAAGTTAGGCCCGGTGCAATGCCACTCAAAAAGCCTGACAAAGGGTTCTGGGCTGGCTGGAGGATGATGGTGTCACTAAAATTGGGACTTTGTTCCGGTAGGAGCTGCTGCAAAGGGACAGACGCAACTGGAAAAACGAGAGATGAGGAATCGGAGGACTGTGCGGAGGTTTTTGCTTCCTCCGCTTTTTGACTCCGTTCGCCTGGACCCGTGGACGCCGCGTGAGCATCGCTGGCGGCCGCGGCAGCTGTCGCAGCGGCTGTTAGGCTCGCGAGACTGTCCTCATCCTCCAACCCCCCCATGACACTTTCACCGCTGGGATTGAGGAAGCAGGTGAAGGCCAGCTCTGAGAGGCTCTCCAGACCCTCACCGTCCACCGAGTCCTCGCCGAGATCTCCAGGCCCGTCGTGTGCGTCAGTTTGGAGACCTGTGCATAGCTGGGTCTGTAGCGAACGAACGTCACCCCCCACTGAGCTCATCGTGGTCATTTTCTCATTACTCAGAGTTCCATCCAAGTTGTCTGTGCAGTCCTGCAGAGGCAACGGCGGTGAACTTTTGGTTAATGTGTCTAGATCTGAGGAATATAAGCTGGTGTTTTCAGTTTTCACCTCAATCAGGGGCATCTGTGGCTCCTTGATCTCTTCCTCTGCCACCTTTATTTTGACCACAAAGCCGCCGTCTGTATTATTAGTCCTCTCCCACACACTTGCGCCTCCTATGCTGCTGTCTGATTGACTGGGCAGCTGCATTTCTTCCGACTCTCCCTTTTCTGCTTCATCTTTCACCTCGTTTGTGTCAACATCCTGGTTTCCCCACAGCCTGTCTATTGACATCAGGCAGTCTGGGGACAACAAATCTCCTTCCTCCGTGCCGACGATGCTCCTTGTCACGGTCGGCGAACACTCTTTGTAGTTTTCTCCCGGCATCCTGCTGGTTCTCTTCCTGTCGCCTAACATGTCTTCTTGTGACTTTCTCTTGCGCTGTCGAGACGTTGCAGCGGGCTGCCCGTCGTCGATTATTCTCACGTCGCTTTCTTCATCCCCGCCCGACTGACTCACCTCCACCCCCACCTCCTCCTTATCCAGGTCCACTATCATGATGGATGAGACCTGCTGCTGGGAGGCGGATGCAGCCTGAGAGGATGTACTTTGCTGCTGTTGTTGCACTGACCTCCAGCCTTTAGGCGGTGCAGCAGGAAAGTTTTTCCTGGACAGGTGAAGCTTGCAGGCCTTCACCACAGTATTAAGGTGCAGGTGCGACGCTGCCAGTAGCACATCCATCACATTGGAGGCCCCCAGAGAAAGGGTGGAGGTGTAGATCATGTCGAGCAGGGTGGAGAACGCCTCTGGGGTTACCACCCCTGGATCAAGGGTCAGCACACTGGGACCTCCATCTCTGCCTCCGTCCGCCCCCGACCCTTCCATCTCCATCTCATCGCTGGAGTTGAGCAAAGCCCTGAAATGGGAGCTGCAGGCAGCAAGGATGGAGCGGTGAGCCTGGAAGGTCTGTCCTCCCACCACCACCACACAGTCACACAGCTGAGCGTGGAGACGCTGGTGATTGAGCTGCTGGAAAATATGCTGGAAATGACCGGGGAAGTCCATCACAGCCAGCAACGTGTCATGCAATCCCTAAGAGTCCTTTTGGCGCATCGGTGGTGCCAAACGTCAAACAATAGGATGGGAGCGGGAAGATGCAACGTCATGAGCATCGCTGCAAAACGCATCTCTGCATCCTCATCTCTGCAGCTGAAGTCGAACATAAAGCAAACGGCAAACTATAGATAAGCACGCGGTTATATTTTGTCACTAAATGCTCACAAATACGCCCGGTCTGGCATCCATTGTCGGCGCGTCCATCAGCAGCGACCAGCAGACGCACACAACACTGCACCCTGGCGGTGAGATGGAGGAAGTGCAGACTCATGTTTATTCAGCTTTCACATGTTGGATATTATTGTGCGCATTTTATAAAACTACAACGAAAACGTCCTTAAAAATATAATTTTACTCTCCTATGTAGTGTGTCTAGACATGTGTATCTTAAATAAATATATTATGAAAGATGTATTTTCCCCATATTTAATATAAACGAAAATATATTTTTTGACAGATTGCAAAGAATTAAGCTTTTTAGGTCAGAGATAAAGCTCAGGTTGAGCAGGGTTCAGGTTGCGATGGTCTAGACATGGGCCTCGAACAGATCCAACAGTTTATAAATGACAATGGATGGGATTACATTGGAGAAGGGTTGGAGAAAATTCCCAAATTAAAAATCATTTTTACTTATGTGAGCAAAAATATAACCTTTACAACAATCCAAATACCAAATATTTGTATACTTAAATTGATTAGAACTTTGTAAATTCAAATATTGCATACATTGTACACATATTGGATTAGACATTGAGAAATTAATTTTCATCTCCATGTATCATGCATCTTCTGCCCTGCTTAGTTTGTACTGTTAACAGTACAAAGGTTCAAAAAATACAGTAAGACAGCCCGGTCCCCAAACACTTCCTCCAGCTCCACTCACAGATATGAAGTAAGGAGTTGAACGCTGCAGAATCCTTCTCTATATGAATGAAACTGGTTTGCTCTGTCAAGCTCACCCCCCAGCCAGCTAGTTTTTAATGAATTGGTAATTTAAACATTTTCAAAAACTAAGCTCTTTTTCATGTTTCCACAGTTCTAGTTTATTAAATATAAAGCAGGGTAGAATAAGACAACTTTTATTCGGCTATGAGCTGATCAGCTTGTTGAGGGGCAAAACATATAAAAATACCAGCTCCCTTTCATATGGTTGATCTGCTGTATGTGATATTCCTCCATGTTGTTTAGTTTCCCCTTCCACTACACTTGAACCTACATACACAACCCATCACCAGGTGTGCAGAAAGGATGCTTACTAAAGTTTCTGAGTTGAAAAGCATAAACACGTGCAAACCAACAAAATCAATAATGTACTTTAATGTGTGACATAGGTGACAGACACACTGAAAACACAAGCTGTGCATTTAACAAAGACTTTAAATAAAACAAATTTAAAGTTAACAACATGGAACAAAACTAAAGGAAAAAAAAACAAACAAAACGCTTGTGTGTCCGGTGCAGTGATGGAAAAACACTGGTCACGTCCCACAGTGATGCTGTAATGGCCCCGGCTGTCTTGCTTGTGGAGATCCATGAAGTCCCTGATGCAGGAAACTCTTGAGTGGATGGAGGAAAGAAGAAACCAGCTGCTCTGTTCATATGCTGTCAAGCTTCTTCAACACGTAGGGAGCTGAAAAACACAGACGTGAAGAGGATCAACAGCACAGCCTGTCACAACACACTGCTGCCGCATGTGGGAACATGGAGAAGTTTGCATTCGTCTTTACAGGGCAAGATTGCAGTTAACAGTTTGCTTACCACCATACATCTGCAATAAACAATTTTAACACAACAAAACACAAATGTTTTGAATAAATTTTATATACATTACTAATATGAGCAAAACTAGTAAGGGATTGGTCGTGTTGGCACTCATTCCTAACAGCAACGAAAACCCAATTTTAATCCAAGGGATTGTAATTTTTTTTTATTATGAATGGGTTTCTCTTTCGACATCCCAGTGAATTTTATGATGAATTATATTTATTGCAGTGCCTAAACTGACATTTGGTCTGTTTCTGCATTCAGGGTCCCAGAAGAAAGTTGGACAGGCTTCAGATCGTTAAAGACACTAGAAAGACACATCCAACTAACAAAACGATGCATAATGTAATAATAATCCTGCATAACAAGTAATGCCTCGCACTTGATGCATATTAATTACAGACTTGTATTGAGTGATGAAGTGTTTCCCCCCCGTTATTAAACGGTCCATATAACATACTGATCGATTTTGGCTAACTTGTGGTAAATGTTCACATAATCTCCACTGACACTGCAAAACTATCTATTACATGATCAGTATTACATGTAATGCTCCCTGTGGATAAATCTTTTTTTTAACCTGTGCGTAAAGCTTTCTTTTTAATTAATTTATATTAAATCCTCACAATGATCTGTATTTATGTACAATTAGGGTATTTGTATGAAATCGTAAGCGAAACAGCAACGAGCCGGGAATAAATTCCACAAGTAGTCAGATTATTATGTATGTATGGCAGGATTACTTCACGCAAAACGCAAACAAACCGATGTACCGACGAGAACCTGAGAAACGTGTGAAAGTGGAGCGTCAATGTCACTCACTGGCTCTGAGAAGAGCGACGTAGATGAGGAAGTTCCGCAGAGACGACATCACATCTTGGCGCATCTTCTTCTTCATCTCCTCTGGGTCCATTTTGGGACCGAGTCCTTCCAGTTTGAACATTTTGACTGGGTTTTTCTTGTTTTTTTTGCTCAAAAGCGAGTCTCGTTGTAGCCTTTCAGGGGCGTCGTCACGTGGGATGAAGCACTTTAACCCGGAAGTACGCAACAACGCGTGGTGACGGCGAGCGCAGAGGGACATACCGCACGAAGGCGCAAAAAAAAAAAAAAAAAAAGACAATTTAAATGAATACGTCCACCGTTTTCTTGTCCTGTCCTTGTCATAGTGTGATGGGACTATTTGACCTGGACAATTTGACGCATACTTTTTAATTTGTTCTTTTGTGTGCAATATACATATATCTTTCATTTATTCTGTCTAATAATGATATATTTGTTGGTATATTCCCAATTACTACCAACATTATCGTGCAAGAACTTAAAATATTGTCACGGTAATATCAAACCTTGATGGTCTGAATGGTGGTGTATAAATAATTTTTCTTTGCCTTTTCTTTGTATTATTGTTACGGTTGTAATCATTTAAAATATTTATTATAAATAATGTTGATCGAATTCTTTTATGCATTTTTATCATTGGCCACTTGCTGCTGTAAAAATGCAAATTTTCCGTTTGTATGACAGATAAAGTATTATCGTATCGTATCTTATCTTATCTTATCTTATCTTATCTTATCTTATCTTATCTTATCTTATCTTATCTTATCTATTCTCGTCTCATCTTTTTCATCTTGAAAAAGCTGGATTTAAACACAACATATTTGTCTATATCCTATTATATAGTAAGCATTATCAAATTATTTCATGAAGTGCAATCATGTATTAATCGCGTCATAAGGTGAGTAAAATATGCAGGTAAAATATTAAAACGTTGAAAGAGAAAGAGAGACACAACTTTGATTTTTTTTAAAGAGCTATTTGTGTAAAGGTCCACAGGGACAAACATGTGGCCCCGGGTGACTCTGTCTATGGTAATTTACTAAGAAAACAAACTCATTTAGTGTTCGTCGGGGGAAAGCGAGGGTATATAGCAAGACCTGCTTTAAAGAGCTTCTCCTTTGATGGTTGTTTTATTAGTGACACAGAATGGCAAAGTACAATACATGCTGAAAATGACTAAAAACATGACATCTCTTCCCCACTAGTTGTAAATAACTCCACAAAGTGGCAACATGTGAACAAATGATAAATATCTAGATGTTTGGTACATTTCGATTCCGTTCATTTGACTCTGATTTCATACAGTGTCTGACCTTGCACAGGAGGGGCGATGGAGGCAGGGAGGAGAGAGAGAGAGAGAGAGAGAGAGAGAGAGAGAGAGAGAGAGAGAGAGAGAGAGAGAGAGAGAGAGAGAGAGAGAGAGAGAGAGAGAGAGAGAGAGAGAGAGAGAGAGAGAGAGAGAGAGAGAGAGAGAGAGAGAGAGAGGAAAGAGGAAAGAGGAGCAGAGGGAGGGGGGTGGGTTATTTCTGAGCTCAGGGCCGAGGATTAAGCTGAGAGAGACAGTCCCAGTGCGATGACAGCTTCCAGCATACAGCCAAACCCCCCGCTCACTACACCACCACCACCACCACCACCATCATCTGGAGGATATTTCTGAGGATCCGATATCGTTCCTTCTCCTCTCCTGCGCATCGCCGATCATCTTGGGGGTAGCAGCCCCTCCAGCCCAGACCCTGGTCCGTCTGTCTGGTCCTGCTCAGACCACGAGGTGAGTCCGGTCGCTTTCTCCGGTGTTTATTGTCTGGCGGAGGAGCCGTTCGGCCGGAGACACCGCCGGCACCTTGCGTCCAGCCCGGCCACATCGCAACCCCGATCTATCGCATCAAAATGGACCATTCGACTAATGGCCATGTTTACAAACGCGAGGGGGCTACACCCCGGGTTCACGTTTGATGGAGGCGACGGAGAGATTTAAATCCGATTAAGATTATAAAAGGAAGCAACAAAAGAGTGACCTTTTTTTTTTTTTCCTTCTTCTTCTTTGTTTAGCCTACCGGTTTGAGTGGCGTGGCCGCGATCACTGATAAAAGTTATTCCTTTGGTCATTTCAATTGAATATATAGATTATTCTAACGGATTTACGAGCGAGTTCTCCCAACCCGAGATCATTTGGTAAATAATATATGGGGAAACGCCACTGCACACACTCCCCCGCCTTGCAGTGGTCATTCTCATATTTATACCGTTTTATTTACAAACACACGCTGTGGCCGTGTGCGCAGTGAAATCTCCGTCACTGGCTACAGATGGGAAAACGCGCAGACTTAAATCCGTACGGATTCCGGGGGATGCCAGGAGTCTGGATTGTAAAACACGCAACATTATGAATGGGCGTAGGCGACATGTAGTCACCCTGGGAGAGTCGTACCCCCACCCCCCTTTTTTTTCTTCTTCTTCTTCTCTGCTCGTATCCTCTGGCCAACATCAGCCCGCCTCTCTCCCCCTGCGCTCCGCCGTGCCGTGCGAGGCGTGACAAGCGCAACACAACTAGACCGGAACAATGCGTTTTGCCGTTCTGGGGCCTTCGTTTAATGCATGACATGATTTAATATGACCGCTGATTGCGGTCCAGACTTGTGTGTGCGCGCGTGTGTGTGTGTGCGTACGTTGATTGGTCTTGTTGTCTCTAAACATCCCCATATGCAAGAGATCTATGGGTCCACATGCCATTTTCTGCGCTGTGCCTGCGTGGCCTTTATGGACGCTCAGCGCTGCGCTTTGTGCACACTTGGTGTTTATTTGTGCACGCTGCTGCCGCTGCTGCAGGGCACTGTGCTATGACTCAGGGATGTATGCTGGAACATGTGATTGGAGTTGTTGCTCCGAGGTCATTCTGCCAGAGGAGGAAGAAAAAGAAGGAGAAAAGAAAACGACGGGGCATAACTTGCACATCAGGGAAGACTTGATGCCTGGCTGCATTAGCCTCGATCTGGTGACTGCTCCTGTGCCCCACTTACTGCAGCCAGCCATCCAGCCATGCAGCCAGCCATCCTCTCCCTCTCTTCCTCATCTTTAGTCTTGGAGCTCCATGTCTCCCGGGCAGACTGTTGCTGGGCTGGTGCTCGCTGCTCCTGTCAAACACTCACCCACCAATCTGTAAATAATGGAATCCATTCGAAGCATGTTTAGTTCATACTGTGGGAGATGACACAATATGCCAAATAATCAATTTATTTCAGTTAGTTAAAAGGTTACAGCGCACACCAGTGCATTTTAATTGATCAATTCATTATTGGTTGGCCAGTTGTATGACTGCATTTGTTTCCTCTTCAGGCTGGATCAGTAGAACGAATCGAGAGAGCAGAAATTAGCCACAGCTTTCTTGATTTGACAGCACGACTGCAATGGCACAATTGACTGGAAATGAGGCGCTAATGTAGACCAAGTCTATTTCTGAATATATAGGCTGCAAGAACATCTTGATTACGAGGAGCATGTATCTAAACCAAAAACAGGTTTTTCCTCCCTTTATGTTTTTGTTTTGCTGACATATGAAATGTTAAAATCATTTCCTATCCAGAGATGTATGATTCCAGAGTAGTATTGTATCTCCAGGTCAGCCGAACATGACTTTTCCCTGAAGATAAGACCTTTATATTCTAGCTTCCAGGATCACTGTGTCGAAGGAAATTGTGTCAGACAGCAGAAAGTCAGACAGATTTTCCAGACTCGCACATCCATCATCTTCCAACATCCAATGGCCTACTTCAGACATTTCTGTCTGTCTGTGTGTTTCACCATCAAAATCGTTGACAGAGATCTCGAACACTATGCAGCGTACTATTAAAAGACTCATTATTTAATAGTGCACGGGGGAACACTAGCTTTGCCAGGTCGCTGATGAAAGGAGGAAATGAACTGAGCCGCACACGGTGAGCCCAGTTTTCATAAAACTAATGGAACCGGCTGACAAACCGAATGATGAAGAAAAGATGTGATTATGTCTGGAATATCGATAACGGGGAAACCGAAAGGTACACATGCCACAGAAGTCACAATAAAATAATGAAAATATACCAAGCTGCTGTTTGATGATGATGTTTTTTTCTTTAATAATTTGTGAAGCCATCAGAAACAACAATAACAGTAATGATCTACATATAATTTGGGGTTGTTATGGCTGGAGCTTACCCGTCTGACACGCAATGAATGATCAGGTCAGGTTTCCACTCCAACACAAATCACACGGAAACAGGCTTGCACACACCAACAATAATACATACCTATGACCATTTAGAGTCAGATTGTGTGACAATGCCCCAATAAAGCAAAACAATAACGAAAGAAAAACCACACAGAGACACAGAGCAATATGCAAACTCTCTAAGAACTTGAAAACACGAATGCTTCGACCCAGATTCAAACCTTTATTGGTGTGCGATGATGCTGTGAACCGTTAAATAGGGGAATAAAATCAACAACATGAAAACACCACTTTTCTGAAACTGTCCACCAAAATAGTGTTAATGTGAACTGTGTATACTATTTTCACCAGACAGTTTCAACATGAAAACACATGGTAAATACCACTTCACATAAATCAAAATGATTGACAAACATGTGGTAATCATACAACTGTGTGAACTCGAGTCTTCAGCAATATTTATGCCAATGGGAGTTTAGTGTGCCAGATTTTACAGGGAAAAAAAAAACCCAACAACAACTTAAATACCAGCATTGTGCCCTCTGGGAGCTGTGGGTGAGTGTCCCAAACGATGTGCCAATGATGTGGTGCACGCAAAGATATTTTACTGGATAAGTAACAGTCTTGAACTCATGGTGGCATTAAAGGCAACGCCTTGGTTAGTACCACTCATGCATGACAGACCACAAATGTCAGCACCAAATATGTATGTATGTATGTATGTATGTATGTATGTATGGCATCCATCCCATTGTCGTTAAGATATTTCAGTTTCGACCGGAGGGGTGCACTAATAAATAATACCACTCATGCAGTCGTGATGCCAGTTTGCTTAAAAACACCACAAACCGGAGTTAATAGAAAGCATCTGATTAATCGTGACTGCATGGCAGATTGTTCTTGAAACAACAACAACAACAACAAACTACTTTTAATAACTTTAGAAACATTTGTGGAATGATCCATTTGGACTTAAAAGGTTATGTGAGAAAATGTCATGTCACAGAGCGCTGATTCACTTCAACATTAAGGATACAATGAAACGATTAAACTGAAATCCATTTGATCTATTAAGATTGTGGCCTTTGGCAAAATGTAATATATTTAGTTTCCGTTTATAATTGTAGTTATTGCAGAAACCACATGTTCCTAAACACGACATGGATAACCATCAGACTCACATGCAGTATTTGACGAATGAAAGCATGAAGAATCTTTGTTCATAGATTGTTGTAATCTTTTGACTGTCTCAATATCTCCTCTAAATGTATGTATTCCATGTTTAATTATTTAACGAAATTTTTAAAAAAGTGTAGTACATCACAAAGCCTTTTAGCATACTGATCGTCTGCTCTGCTTGTTGATCCTTTACAACTTTGCATTGCAATGAAATCTGAAGTGAGTCAGCTGCTTTACATAAACTGAAACCGCGCTCACATCTAATCATCCAGAAAAATCACACACACAATACATTTTTTTTGCCAAGTATGCTGCTGGACTGAATCTTCGATGAAGACTGTGTCCAAATGTATTGGCCTCGACTCAGCGCAAAAATGAAATGTTGAGTCGCTGAACCAACTCCTGCTGCTGCTTCATGTGGTGCAGCTGTATCCTGTGTGTTTGTGCATGTGTGTGTGTGTGTTGAGGGAGCAGATTCAGAAAAAGATGTCAATTGCAGCAAACTGCTCTTTACCAAATAAAAGCTGTTGTTAAATGAGTGCAAAACTCTCCTGCTGGAGTCTGATTGCTAAATTTGTGATGCTTCATTTGTTTATCATATCAAAGCTTGTAATGTGTGTGTGTGTGAGAGATTTATCCAGGCAAACCCGTCTGCAATCAAAAAAGTTTATGACTGATATAATAATCCTGTCACTATCATTTAACACGAATTGTAATGTTGAACAGATGAACCCGGAGATTGTTTATCACCCTACCATGATGTAAAGTGCCATGTGTCGGCCCCGTCCAGGGTGGTGTGACCTGCTTTGGCCCAGCACAGCTAATTGGGCTTAAAACTGTTTTCCATTCAGCTGGCTGCACAAGGACGGTCCGTTCAGTGCCACCTCCTAACCTCCTGAGGAGAGCACTTCTATGAACTGCATGTGTGCTCATACAAGGGTTCAATAACTGACTGTTTTCTCAGAGACAGAAAGTCGTTGTGTGGGAAAATTAGCAGAGTGAGACAGAAAGCAGAAGAGAGAGAGAGAGAGAGAGAGACAGAGAAACTGTATAGGAAAGCGGTGGTTTCAAAGAAATGACATTCAGAAACTGGATTGGATTTGGAAAGGCTTCATTACCCAGCTGCACCTAAAATAAATATTCTCTGTGTGAAGGGAAGGTTGGTGTCGAGGTGAAAGGCCGGACACTTTCTGATGAAGTGTGTGTGTGTGTGTCTCGGTGACATGACAGTGGAGGACAGCGTTTACAATTGAGTATCGATTCAGAGCCAGAATAGGAGACATTGTCTACAGCTTTCAGACACTGAGCCTCGACTGAGCCAAGTTTGAAAATAAGATCTTCATTTGAAACAGACAGCGGTAACAACGCCACAGGTCCGCTTATTTAGCCTCTTCTGAACAACATACCATGTCTCAAATTCTCCTGCCTGGTTTTTTTTATTGCTCTCAGATGGAGTAGACATTCTTCGGAACACCTTTTATTCCCTCCTCCGTGCCAGTAACTCTTTTACCTCTTGCTGTAGATACTTTTGTTCTTTCCTCTGTTCTCCTGCAGCTTTACTCACTCATTTCTTCCCCGCTGCCCTCTTCACCCTCTTTAAACCCCCCTCCCTTTCTCCCCCTTCAATATCCTGTTCTTTCTCTCTTTTCTTTGCCCTGACCAATTCTCTTTTCTGTATTCCATCCCCTTTTCTCAGCCCCTTTAAAGGCCCCTCCCCTCTCCCCTTTCTCACCCCCGCAACCCCCATACGTCTTTCCTGTGTGTCCCCCCCCCCCACACTTCTTTGCTCCGCTCTTCTTCTTGCCCGTGTTGGCAAAGTGGCAGAAGGAGGCGTTCGGAGGCAGAGCTAGCTGCATTAGCCCCATACATTATTCATCTGCCCTGCAGTCTGTGTGGGTCTCGGTCTTATGCTGGCTTTTTCAGTGGGACACATGGGCCTTGTGAAAGAGCTCTGTGTGTGGGACACCGGGCCTGATGGAGGAGCTGCACAGATGGGACTATCGGTTCCCTGGTTTCTGCTCCCTCTTGCAGATGAAAGCCCAAGGGAGTGACAGTTTACATCCCAGATCAACATTTCGAGTGCAAAATGCGGCGGTTTCCTTAGACAAGATCAAGAATGTTTATTCAGTGTCGCTTCGAATTCAACAGTCGAGCGTTTTCACAACAAAGCATTCCCCAAGTCTGTCCCCCCCCCCTAACCCAAAGGCTGGCTAACGTTTCAGCCATATCTGCCCTGATGCTTGTATGAAAGACTTGTCCTCTTTTACCATTGGCCAAGATCTGTGTTTGCCTGGCAGCACTTCTCCTGCCACCGCATCAGGATTCACAGGCTGTCCTCTTTGCTCTTAAAGTGCGCCCAGTCAGAACTGTTCGCTGAACTGGGCTGTATGAAATTTTAATTGAGACAACCAGACGAGTGAGTGCCGCGTCTTTACATCGCCATGTGTTTTAGAAGCTGTGGAGGCGTAGAGAAAAGACAGCGGGTAAGAGGGAAAGGAAGGCAGCAAGAGAGAGAGAGAGCGAGAGAGAGAGAGAGAAAGAGAGAGAGAGCCTCTGGGACCAGAGGAGGGGCCTCTTTGGAAAACCACAACCACATAGCTGGTTTGGGCTCACATCTGCGCTCGGCTGATCCTTGCATCTTCACCCTGAACATATCAACCACTGGAGCATAGCTCAGTTACTTACTGATGGGTTGAAAACCGATGTCATATACAATTTACACATCCTAATCAGACTTTGTAACTGGACATTTCACGCTCAATTCTATTTATAAACTTGTTATGTGGATAGCTGCCGTGTTTAAAGGTTCTGACAGCCCTCCCTGATAAGCGTTGTTCTGCCCTGCACAGGTGGCCGCACCAGATTGGGATTGGCCCTGATGATCATAAGGACCCCTCTCGCCTTCTTTTTAGCCAATCCTGGAGGGGCTACAGAGCTGATGTCTCAGAGGACCAGGGGGTATGTCTGTTCTGGAGTCCTGAAGAGACAAGCTACATCACGGTGAGTCATGCTCTCGCAGTGTTTAGTTTAAAATGGAACACGATGCTGCATGCCTAAAATATCTGGGCAAGATTTTCGTCCCTGCAAGTGTGGGTTTCATTTGATTTTCCAGTGCGATTCTTATACAACGAATCCTTTTTGGCCTCTTTTTTTTTAGAAGCGCAGCACCGGCAAATAATGCACATTAAAATATCTCTTTGTCGAAGGTGTACACACTCAGCATATGTTTGCCCTAGCATCTGCCTAACTAGCTACTTCAGTAAGAAAGCAAATATAGTAAACCCCTTGCTCCAGTGCTTCAGAGTGTGCATGCTATAGAAAAAATTACTGGCGGTGGCTGTCCACAGAGACTGTCATTGGAGATGACGACCTGACTCGGCAAGGACAGTGAAGGTGAGGCAGTGGCAGAGAGAGAGAAAATTAAAGACAGAAAAGATAGAGAGAGGAATGACAGCAAAAACCATCATTTCATTCAGTGACTGTTGCACTTGACGCACCATTATGTCTGCAACATGTTGTGATACGTTTACCACAACATGTTGCAGTATTTACAGTCCAAACATAGTTTCAAATATTAACGAATATAAATGTAGTATTAGTATTTATTTCTCTAAATAATCAGGTGGAAGGGCAGATGTACAAATAATGATGATTGGTTCCTCTTTGCATCTGTCCACTACCTAGTCGCAGTCAGCCTTGTTCATCCACGTCAATCTGTTTCAATCCGGATAAGCAGGAGGTGCTAAAGTGACACCCTGACAAGTGCAGGCTCGTGCAGAACGAAAGTCTGTAATCCTCTTAAAGGGCAGACCCACACTGCACAGTTCACTACTACTAAGGGAGGTCGGTCAGCAGCAGTGGCCTGCAGTCCCTGATTACTTCATCTGACTGAGCGGAAACTCGACTGATGCTGATTGTTTCTTGTAAAAGTATATATTTAGTAGCTCATCCTTCAAGTCGAGGGTGGGCAGTTAATGTTTTCGGAGGGAGTCACATGACAAATGAGGACTCCATTGGAGGGCCGAGCCACAGCTTCTACTCAATTGTAGCTAATATAAACACATTTTATATTTTATTTAAAAGCAGGGTTCCACATTGATTTGATAAGCTACTGTTTCTGCTCTACATCAGTCAATGTCTTGAATATATTTGTGTTTTTGGACTGGTAATGGTGATTCAATTGGTAGAATTTTAAACTCAGCGAGGATGAGGAAATTAACAGATGGAAATTGCACACTCATCTTTATGTGATTCATAATTACAATTGACAAATAGGCCCACATGTGGCCCACCTGCCACGTAATGCCTAAGTCTGCTCTAAATACACATTTACATGCAGCAAGACTACTCAAACTCCTCCATTGATTGTAATGCAGTGCATCTTATTTCCAAATGAGTCAGAATCTAAGGTACAGAAACGTAATTGCATTGTAATGACTCAACCGTTCTCATTTACTGGACAAGGCCATGTTTTCAAAATGCTAAAACAAGTATGACACAGAGCCAGGAAGCAGTGTCTTTTAAGCTCTGAACAAAAGTCCTGGCTTGCGAAAGTTTGAGCCGTATTTCAGAGAGCTGATCAAACTAAGCTTTTGGCTCAGTTTCTCTGTGCCTCGGTATGGATTATTAGGTTTCAGGGCTGCATTCATCATCGTTAGTTGTATTGATCAGGTCTGGATTGCTGCACCCTCCTTGTCAGCTTGTCTCCCTCTTGGAGTCCAGTAGATCCACGAATGGCTCAAATATAAGAAAAGAAAAGCAAACCAGCATCTGAAACACAAGAAAGTAATGATATGGGTACTACGACGACTCCTACTACTATGCAAAATAATAATCTTTTGATTTTGCATCAATCTGCTAACACGCAAACATGTATTTGTTGTCCTTGAATATACTTTTAGGATGCATTAAAGCTTGTCACGGACTAATCCGGGGCTGGGACAGCCTCTGCAATGACTGGATATTGATTGGCTGACAGAAACAAAACACAGTTGAAAGGAGTTGTAAGTCTTGAGGTTTTGTTCTGGATTCAGTGCTGACCAGCTTCGACTCCCTGGAGCTCAGCTGAGGCCTCGATCATTCATTGTGTGTGCCCACCTCTCCTCCGTACAAAGAGAAAAGCTTAGTGGAAAAATGCACAGCTGCAGAGTTGGAGTGAGCATGCAGATTGTGGCATACTGATGTTGAATTCTTTGTGTTTTGTGATTGTGTGATAATGCAGTTGGTTTGTGTGTGTGTGTGTGTGTGTGTGTGTGTGTGTGTGTGTGTGTGTGTGTGTGTGTGTGTGTGTGTGTGTGTGTGTGTGTGTGTGTGTGTGTGTGTGTGTGTGTGTGTGTGTGTGTGGTAAAAATCAGGTCATTTTTGCATATATTAGTCATCCTGGCTAAACTCCGCCCATTTCTCTCCCAGCCTCTCTTGTTCCCCACGAATGTTATTATTCATTGCATTCAAGGCGGGCTACATGTGCTGCATACAAAAACAGAGCAGGCTGAACCAAAATTTAGGTGGAGCACAAGTCTGGAACTGATTACACAGTCTGAAAGACAGAACAGACTTTTAAACAGCTTCTTTTTTCATTTTCTTCATTTATTTTTGTCCCTTTCCCTTCTTTTCTGTATGCCACATCTCTTTGTATGTTTTTGCATTCATCAATGCATGCTGAAATGAATTCCCATCTTTCTCTTTGCCGCCGTAGATAAATGGAGGAGAAGGAGCGATGTAGGAGCAGGTCTCCGGCTCGGAGGGCCAGTCGGGTTCAGCAGGTGGTGGGAACAATAATTCGACGCACGCGAGAGTCACTCAGCAGGTACAGAGTGAACACGAGTTGACACGGATGCCTTTCAAAATCGACGATGCTTCTTTCAAAGTAAAAAAAAAATACACACTTGTCAATGACTACGAGTACATACACTTCTTGGGCGACGGCATACGAATCAGAAATGCGACGTTGACATGTTGATGGGAGAATCTGTCCATTATAAAAATGTACTATTTCAATATTCAAATACTAAACTTAAGTTATTACATTACTTAACCTCGTATAAACACACTTCTCATAACTCCTTCCCCCCACACTCATACGGAAAGACACATAGCTCATGGTTGGATTCATATTCAAACCAGGACCGTCCCTCTCTCACACATAAACGCACCCCAGAGTGAACCACAAATATGCTTTCAAGAGCCCTTCACCCCCTTGTTGTCCGGAGAGTGGTTTCTCAGTCTCGGCTAAGGAGGCGTAGCAGAGGGAGCCCAGTGAACTCCGTCTCAGTTGTTCCTGGGAAAGGTCTCGGCATGTTGTGACCAACTGACCAGGACAGCTCGCCCCAGGGAGAAGACTGACAGATTTAAATGCAGCACAAGCACTGACAGTATGTTTCTGGTACTTTGGATGACGAACAAAAAATAATGCCGGGTTATGTCACAGGAGCACTTTTACTAGATAATCTTGAATCATGGTTTAGGCAAGATATATAAAATACATATCAATTTTCAGCGTCATAAAAAGGATGATGTGGCACTTAATAAGTGAGAATCCTCCACTGCTGTTAGATAGTGAAGTCAATAAAGTTGAAGCTCGTGTTCTCTATATGTAAAACATATATGATAGATACTCATGCTGTTTGGACCTGTATCTGCTTCATACTATACCTTTGCCCAACATTGGCTGGAAACTCTTCAGCACTACCAAATCTAATGATGAAGATTTTTGATCCATTAATATTAAATTATTGATTTCTCAACTTGCATATGTTATTTACCTATACACCCAACATACAAGAGAGGGAAACTTCATCATGGGTGAAAGAGGCATTTTTCTCATAAGATTTACAACAAAGCGAACCAGCAGCTGCACAGCTAAACGTGAACCAGATAACACTGAGGACGGTCAGATTCTGAGCACCAATACTGTTGGCCATAGTTCCCTTCATTTATTTAAGAGGAGCAATGTTTGATGTTCTCGATTCAGTGAACAGGAATGCCTTACAAATGGCTGCAGCTTGCTCTTACAGTGTTAGTACAATCCAGAGCCTGTACTTTTATTGTCACTTGATAAAATTCTGCACTTCTTTCTGTGACCGCTTCCTCATATTTCCTCCCAAAGTGAAGTATATGTGTGCTTTTGACACCTCTGCTGTCTTTCCTGTCATCCGCCCCCAGTGGACGGGGCCTCTTGTAGTCCCACTGTGAATAACCTGCCACCCTGTCTGACCTCCTCAGAGAGCGGCTGTTAGGTGATGGGAGGTCGCAGCGCTCCAACAGTTTGTCCAATCAGAACTTCCAGGCCAAGCTGACGCTGCAGATCACCAGGGACCCGGTCC